>NC_085880.1:41045998-41065998 GCF_034702125.1 Engraulis encrasicolus | reverse complement strand
GTTTCCAGGGAAGCTGCCACCTCCAGATGTACTGCTCTGCTGGCTAAGCAGGTAAATATGGCTCCATACCGCTTGCAAGTTCCTCTTCCTTTTCTTACCTCCACAGGACCGAAGTAGTCTACCCCAGTGTTGGTGAAGGGGGGCAAGTCTGGCTGGATCCGCACCTCTGGAAGATCCGCCATCTTTTGTTCCAGGAGACGGCCATGGTAACGTTTGCAGAAAGTGCAATCTGAGATTACTTTCCTGATGGCTGCATTGGCTTTAGTAATCCAGAACCTTTTCCTCACAGATGACACAGCATGTGCACGACCAGCATGACCTAGGCTCTGATGGACATGTTTGAGGATGAGTGCTGCGAGGTGCTGCCCTTTGCTGAGGATAATAGGATGTTTGGACTCCTCTGGCATCGCTCCTCTACTCAGCCTTCCTCCAACTCTTACTAGGCCATCGACCAAGACTGGGTCAAGCTTGTACAGGGGACTTTGGCGACTCACTGCTGCCTTTGCGGAGGACAGCGCAGCAATCTCCTCCTTGAACTGCTGCTGCTGGGAATAGCGCACTACTGCATTCTCTGCCTCCAGCATATCGTCTACTGTTAGGATGTTACCCCTGGGTGTCACAGCCAAACTTTGGCCATCAGCTTTACTCGACTGACTTGCCACAGGCCCCTTTAGCTGTTTTCTCCAGCGAGCCTTCTCCAATAGAACGGCCTTCAAACGTAGAAACCAAGCAGCTGCTTTCTTGAGCCTCTTCCAGTCAGAGAAATAGCTAATGAGCTGGTCAGTTGGTGTAACAGCATTGCACACGTTGATGGCATTCGTGGCTGCCTCTCTCTTCACCTCCTTGTCATCAGCACTCAGGGAAACGTCACAGACATTGTTAGGCCAGTCCTCCTCATGCTTCCAAAGAAATGCAGGCCCTTCCCACCACCTACTGGTCTTCAGGAAACCTGCCACCCTCAATCCCCTTGACGCGTCGTCAGCTGGATTGTCTTTGGAGCAGACATGCCTCCATTGCTTTGGTTCTGATGACTCTCTGATAGTGGAGATCCTGTTGGCCACGAACGTGTGAAATCTCTTATCCTCGTTCTTAATGTATTTGAGGACTGAAGTACTGTCCGTCCAGAAGACAGAATCCTTGAATGTCCACTTCAATTCTTCCTTCAACATCGAGTCCATCCTCACAGCGAGAACTGCTGCAGTCAGTTCAAGCCGTGGAATTGTCACTGCCTTCAGTGGTGTTACTCTGGCTTTGCCAAGCAGAAAGGAGACTTGTACTTGACCTTGCTCATTCCAAATCCTCACGTATGTCACGGTCCCATAACCAGCTTCAGCTTCGCTGGTGTCGGCAAAATGATGTAGTTGGGCTTGAGCAACCTTGCCATACGTTGCTGGCTTGACACACCTGGATATCTTGAAGGTGTTGAGCAGGTCCAAGTCCTCCAGCCAAGAGTTCCACTGGCATGAGATGTCAGGTGGCAAGGAATCATCCCATCCACACCCTCTCCTGCATAGCTCCTGTAGCATGATCTTAGCAGGTAATGTGACATGGGCCAGGAAACCCAGAGGGTCATACACTGAGCTGATGGTGGACAACATACCACGTCTGGTAAGTGTCTGTTGCTTCAGTTCGATCTTGAAACGGAATGAGTCAGTTTCCACGCACCAGAGTAGACCTAGGGCTCTCTCTACTGGCAGATTGTCACGGTCAAGATCCAGTTCCTTTAACTCCTTAGCCCTTCTTTCGGCTGCAATGGCCTGCAAGACAGCACGGCTGTTGCTGACAAACTTCTCCAGGGTGAAGCCTCCCTTCTGACACAGTGCAGTCAGGTCCTTGATGGTCTGAATAGCATCTGCTTCTGTGGCAGAGCTTTTCAAGTAGTCGTCGACATAAAAGTTTTCCTTGACGGATTTGCATACAGCAGCGGGGAATTCAGACTGGTGGTCGTCAGCGGTTTTCCTCAGTGCGTAGCTAGCACAGCTTGGCGAGGATACAGCACCAAACAAGTGAACGGTCATCCTGTACTGCCGCAGCTCCTGAGTGATGTCTCCGTTCGGCCACCACAGAAAGCGGAGGAAATCTCTGTCTTCCTCTGCGACCTTCACCTGATGGAACATTGCCTGTATGTCACCCATAAACGCCACAGGTTCCTCTCTGAAGCGCAGCAGGACTCCCAGTAAGGAGCTTGTGAGGTTAGGCCCCTGAAGCAGCTCTTTGTTCAAGCATGCACCTTGGTAGGTGGCACCACAGTCGAACACCACCTGAAGGGTACCTTTCTTTGGGTGATGGACTGAGTGATGGGGAATGTACCAAACTCTTCCAGGTTCACCTTGACGCTTTGGCAGCAGCACAGGTTCTGCATAGTTGTTGCTGATAAGGCCATTCACAAAGTCAGCATACTGATGGTCATTTAGAAACCTTCTCCTCAGGCCCTGCATCCTCTGCTTCACTGCAGAAATGTTGTTGGGCAAAGACACCTCTTTCCTCTTGAGCGGCAACTTCAGGCAGTACTTTCCATCCTGCAGTTTTGCTGACTGGTCCATTGTCTCCAGAAACTTGAGGTCATCTCTAGACATTTCCTTTTCCTCCGAAGTCTTTTCAGTGAAGTCATGGTTGTATTGACTCACCAGCATCTGTTCAAGTGTTTGAAGTGAGATGCGGTTCACTGTGGCAGATGGTGTTGGCGCGCCACTGCTTCCACTCAGAGGCCCGTTCACAGACCAACCTAAGACTGAACGTGTCGCAAACGGACTGTTGTTGTGGCTATTGATGACCTCCCAGGGCTCCAGTAGTCTGGGTGCGTTGGTGCCAATCAACAGGCCAACACCCGCCTTCACATTTGGGATGTGCACCTTTGACAAGTGGGGCCACCTAGCCAGATCCTTAGATGTGATCATGTTTTCCACAGTGACCGGCATTTTCTTCTGTGTGAATACCTCGGGCAGGGGATAAAAGTTGTCACCGTTCACCCCTGAGACCTCTAGACCAGACAGGGTGTACGCAGAAACAGCCTTTTCTTGCCCCATTGTCCTCAACAGGAGGCTGGTTTTCTTGCCTGTAAGATTGAGTTTTTGCATGAGGTGTTCAGAGCAAAATGTAGCTGAGCTACCAGGGTCTAGGAAGGCATAAGTTGTTATGATGCGGCTTCCCTTGGCAGACTTCAGCTTCACAGGTAGAATGGACAGTACACACTGGTCTCTACCGGCCCCTGCATGCGCACATATATCGCTGGAGGACTGCTGGGTGTCCGCAGAATCTTTGGACTGTTCTGTGGTCTGCTGCTGTTTAATATGAAGCACAGTTGGATGAGACTTTCCACAAGTTTGACATATCAAGCGCTGCTCACAGTCTTTGCTCATGTGTCCAGTGCGCAAACAGGCAAAGCAAGCTCCCTTCTGCCTCAGGAGAAGAATTTTGTCCTTGTGCTTCTTGCCTCTGAACTGCCTGCATTCCTCCACCAGATGGCGACGATCACAGCACAGGCATTTCACTTCCTCCTCATCCTCATCTTGAGTCTGGTCCTGGCTTTCATCAGACGCGTCTGTTGCAGCTACAATGTTTCCCCTTACGCTGCTCCTAGGCTGGGGCTTCAACTTTGACAGCGGCCCAGTCATAGGTGAGGCGTAGGGTGGATCCTGTATATCGCCGAACAAGGGGTCAGACAGAATTCTGACACGTCGCTCAATGAACTGCACCAGGTCAAAGATGTGAGCTCGGTCATGCGTTTTCTCCATGATGTCATGGGCTGTAGTGCGCCACTGTTCTCTCATTTTAAATGGCAGCTTCGAGAGAATGGTCCTCATGTTTACAGGCATGTCCAGTTCCTGTACATAGCTCAGCTCATGCATGACGTTACAACAGCCACGTAAAAACAAAGAGTAGGCCTGCAGTGCCTTCGTATCTTCTGCTTTAACGGCTTGCCAGGCCAAAGCCTTATTCATGTAGGCGGTTGCCAACTTGTATGGGTTGCCGAAGTGCTCAGTGAGGAGGCCCTTTGCCACTACATAGCCACGCTCGGGCACCATATGCTGGCAGCTGCGCACCAATTCCTGGGGCTGACCTGTGGTGAACTGCTCTAAGTAGTAAAGGCAGTCTCCTTTGCCAGCCTTACTCTCCACACCCTGTTCGAAGGCCTTCATGAACGGCCGAAACTGGAGAGGGTCACCATCGAACACTGGTATCTCTCTTGACGGTAGAGACGAGATGCGCTGTTCATGGACCAGAGCGGCTGTGATGTCATTTTGCCTTTGCATGATTTCCAGTAGGTCCGGTGAGTTTGCTGTGTTGTGCGAGGCATTAGTAATGGGAGACGGTTGCACAGGCCTCACATGCTGTGGTTGTTGTCCATGTGATGTTCCATGTGGTGCTCCATGTGATGCTCCATGTGGTAGCTGAGGCATATAGTAGAGCGGCTACAAGGCCAATTTGGCTTGAATCGTGCAAATTATGATACAAGCATGAAACTTGGCAGGTATGTGCTTAAGACCAATACAATCAAATCTACCTGATTGGCCACTTGAAATGGTGGCCATTTTCCAAGATGGCCGCCAAAAAGGGCTCCAGAAATGGATTTATTGCATAGAATTGACCTAGGAATTTATGATAAAAGCATGAAAATCAACATGTATGTGCTTAAGACATATACGATCAAATCTACCTGATTGGCCACTTGAAATGGCGGCCATTTTCCAAGATGGCTGCCAAAAAAGACCCCAGAAATTGATTTATTGCATAGAATTGACCTAGAAAATGATGATACAAGCATGAAATTCAACATGTATGTGCTTAAGACCAATATGATCAAATGTACCTGATTGGCCTGTAGCAACCCAATGTCAGTAGGCTGCCGGATGTGAGTGCCCGGATATCCGCCCGAGTATTTACGTCTATTTTACCTCAGCTACTCGATTTCGGTAGTGTATTTACGACAGTTTAACCTCAGCTACTTGATTTCGGTCCGATTTGAGTCTGACTGAAGATGGAAGGGACATAGGTGCCGTGCGTAAAGAGCCCACAGCACATCGCCGTTTCGGCGACACCAGAGTTCCTTGATCTCCCAATCAAAAGAATAGGCCCGGTGACCAATAACATCAAAATAAAAAAAATAATTTAAAAAAATGAAATTATAACTTAAAACCGAATTGATTTGGGTGTGAAAATTAAACTGTCTCAACCGGGCACCCAAAGGGAATCCATCAAAAGATAACGGCGTTACTTTCTCGTCGGCATTATTTTGTTTTTATTACTCAGGAGGACTGAGCTGAAAACTGCAGCAGTCACCTTGCACAGTTCTAGCTGCTCTGAAGCACGTGCGTGTCTAAGCAAATCATCCTGCCCATTCGCAATGTTAAATAAAAAGTTTTGCACAAGACTATAGCCTAAAATAGATGCACTGTCACAGACACTGGAATAGCCCGTTTCGGAAGGCATTAAAGTCACGAGTTTACCCAGTCTAAATGTAGCTAGCACTCGGGACGTTTCTGAGTTTTACTCCTTACATTAGTGAAACATAACATCAGGATATCATACAAGTTAAAAGAATATCTGGACATAGCCTTCTCTCTGAGTTAGAAAACAGCAGCTATGCCGCATATTGTGTAGTTATTATTTGGTGGTGCAAAAACAACACGCGAAACCATGCCGCATATTGTGTCATTAGGCTATTATTGGTGATGCCGAAACAACAAAGCCAGATTGGTGACTAGAGCCTGCCTAGTGCATTTAGACATAGCCCACTCATTGTGCCATGTACATTTAAAAGTGTCAGTGCAGAATTAAACTGGGCGCTGAATATAAATATCGGAGTCATTCTCCCTCCTTGTCTAGATACAATCAGAGGCGCGCGCGCACTCTTATTTCTGTATTATATGAAAATATCCTAAAACGGTCACAACATCAGAGGACCTTCGTGGTGGAGGATACTTGCGGAGGGGGCCGAGACCGAGTTGTTATAGGACACTCTTAATATTATTGAAGGGACAGACCATGCTCGATACTTTACCCGGTCTAAATGTAGCACGGTCTAAATATGCCGCATATTGTGCAGATTATTTGGTGATGCCAACAACACGTGAAACTAGGCACATTGGAGACTAGAGACTATCACTTAGACATAGCCTATGCATTTGATTGTGCTACATAAACTTGNCACAGAATCAAACGGGACGCTGAAATATTGGAGCCAGTGTCCGGTGTTCGTGTCCGGTGATATTGTGCAGATGTGTGTGCGCGCGCACAACTGATTTCTCTCCCATCTCTTTGCTCATCAAGCCTCCGATCTCCAAAAAGACACGGGCACTCAGGATAACTGTTTACACGAGCTGTTTAAATAATGTGATGCACGTTCTTCATGACATGGCTTGGTTTGGCCACCCTAAATTCAACATGACTGCATTCGCACATATCGTTTAAACATCCATGACGGAATTGTCACTCTTAATGTGCAAGTATTGGATACGAAAAAAAGATAACGGGTGTGGTGGATATTTGCGGCGGGGGCCGAGGCCGAGTTGTTACGGTAGGCCTAGGCTACAATCATATTAAAGGGACAGTCAGGCGACACAGCGCGACTCACATTGGGTAGCTGTGGTACCGCAAAGCATTCCTGATGGTGGAAATGAATGCAAATGCATGCAAATACTCGGGCGGATATCCGGGCACTCACATCCGGCAGCCTACTTACATTGGGTTGCTACATACCCGATTGGCCACTTGAAATGGCAGCCATTTTCCAAGATGGCCGCCAAAAAAGACCCCAGAAATTGATTTATTGCATAGAATTGACCTAGAAAATTATGATACAAGCATGAAATTCAGCATGTATGTGCTTAAGATCAATACGATCAAATCTACCAGATTGGCCACTTGAAATGGTGGCCATTTTCCAAGATGGCCGCCAAAAGGACCCCAGACATTGATTTATTGCATAGAATTGACCTAGCAAATTATGATACAAGCATGAAATTCAACATGTATGTGCTTAAGACCAGTGCAATCAAATTTACCCAATTACTCACTCGAAATGGCGGCCATTTTCTAAGATGGCTGCCAAAAAACTAAAAGACCCTAGAAAATGATCTATTGCACAGAATTGTCCAAGCAATTTATGATGAAACTCGGCTTGTATGCGACCCGGCTTGTATGCGATTAAGACCAATAGGCCTACAATCAAGTCTACTTTATTTGCTACTTAAAATGCTGGCCATTTTCCAAGATGACGGCCAAAAAGACCCTAGAAATGTGCAAATGTCATATGTGCATATTGCAAATTCGGTGGAAATAATTGTTCACTCTCCTTAAATATGTTAGCATGGTTGATGAAATGATAAAGATATTACAAATATTCTGCAATGACACATAAGCCACTCACAGTATGACACACAAATAGCATGGTGATGACATGCTAATGCCAGGTTATGAGATGCTAATAATGCTAATAATACGATGACACTGTGGTAATAATATGTCAATAACAGCAATTCGTGGTTCTCTCGATATTGCTGTTAAACAAAAGGTACACCAAAAACAAGCATTGTCATGAATTTAGTTTATTTGCTCTTGGACATTAACATGTTTGATTTAGCTATCACATAATGGCTTTGGCTTGTCAGCCTGGAACATTCAAAGATAAGAGCCTCCTCCCAGAGGCTGTGGAACATTCTGTGGAACGCAACTTCTCTAGTCAGTTGCGCCCTCTACCCGAGGGTGAGAAGGCTGATCGTGTCAAGACCACCTGGATCCTCGCCTCTCCTAATAGGACGCATTACCCGTGTCTCCCTTTGGGTCGGTCACCCCTTACTGTGTGTGTCTCATTCGCTCAGCAGGAGCGCGAGTGTCAATTGTGCTGCCTGGAGTGCTGTCCCTGGGTAGGGCGACCGTGGTTAGATAGACCATACTTCTCCAATGAAGTATCTCAGGCCCCTGCTCGACCAGGATGCATGATCGAGGGGAAGTGTATCTTTGATGTCCCCCTTGGACTTCAGGAACCATAGTGTGTGCCCTCAAACGGGTATCTATCGGGGCTGGCTTGGCCAGCTTGCTGTGGTGGTGGTTGCTACTAGGTTTTCCGTCCGCAACTTGGACCTACGGCCCTGATAGAGAATGGTCTTTTCTGCCAGCACGATTGCACCTGCGGATGTTGTGTACTGAACATGCTGGAAATTCCCCCTTGTGCCAAGGCCTGGTCTGCTATTGGGGAATACCACTTGGTATTGGGGGCCTCGCTACACCTCTGTGGGCTCCACCTGCACATCGGTTACACCCAGACGGGTGGTTTCCGTGCCCTGGTTTCCCTCCACTGCGTGCTCTCCGTGGTATTGGATGTCCGGACGCTGCCTTTGTGCGCCTGGTGCCTAGCCTCTCTTTTTCGGGTTCGGAACTAAGACCCTGGGCCCTTGGGCGGCTGTTGCGTCTCGGGCTGCGCGTTGGGTGAGCATGATGCTTATCACTGCTGATGGACGCTGCCTCTTCGCCTTCAACAGCTCTGGGCATCGGCAGGAGAATGGTCTGTGCCCCGGCTAAGCTTTTGTTTGCGCATAGGTAAAGGCAACTCAATCTGGAGTTTTTCAATAACCATAGTTGGATGTCGAGTGTTTCTACAGAAAGAGAACTATAGGTTACAGAGGGTAACTCTGGTTCTCTGAGGGAGATGAACGAGACATCTCACTAGATTGCTACACTCACCCACAAGCTCAAGCTCAGAGCCCAGTGCACCTGGGCTTTGTCTCCGAGAGGGCAGGATCTCAAGCTGCGCAGCTCATTGGCATGACGACAAGATTGAAAGCAAGTTTTGGCAAATGGTCGCGGGCGTTACCCATAGTGAGATGTCTGGTTCATATGCCTCAGAGAGCTGGGGTTACCATTGGTAGCCTATAGTTATATGCCTTTTTCCTTGATTGTGTTTCCTTCTATGATGAAATCATTGGAAATTCAAACAGTGAATGTTAACATTGATTTGGGCCACATCTGCTAGATTAATTGCAATTAATGAAGTTCTAGTGTCTTCTTTGATGGCCATCTTTTAAAAATGGCTACCATACATTCTCAAGTTGCAAATGAGTGGATTTGATTATAGGCCTATTGCTCTTAAGCACAAACACACAAAATTACATACTTGTATCATCATTTTTTGCTCACCTTTGGGCTAAATTCAGCCTTTTTTGTGGCCATATTATAAAATGGCTTCCATTTCAAGTGGCGAGTCAGGAAGATTTGATTGTATTGTTTTTTTTTTGCACATTCATGCCAAAATTGATGCTTGTATAATAACTTGCTTGATCAATCCTGTGCAACAAATCCATTTCTATGGTATTTTTTGGCGGCCATCTTGGAAAATCGCTGTCATTTAAACTGGAAAATTACTTAGAATGTATTGTGCTGGTCTTAAGCACATAAGTGCCAAATTTCTTGGTTGTGCTTGTATCATAATTTCCTTTCTCAATTCTGTGCAACAAATCCATTTTTAGAGTTTTTCATGGTGGCCATTTTGGAAAATGGCCACCATTGCAAATGGCAAATCAGACAGATTTGATCGTATTGGTCTTAAGCAAATACATGTTGAATTTCATGCTTGTATCATACTACTGTAGGTCAATTTTATGCAATAAATCACTTTCTGGGGTCTTTTTTGGCGGCCATCTTGGAAAATGGCCACCATTTCAAGTGGCCAATCAGGTAGATTTGACCATATTGGTCTTAAGCACATACATGTTGAATTTCATGCCTGTATCATCATTTTCTAGGTCAATTCTATGCAATAAATCTATTTCTGGGGTCCTTTTTGGCGGCCATCTTAGAAAATGGCCGCCATTTGAAGTGGCCAATCTGGTAGATTTGATTGTATTGGTCTTGAGCACATATATGTTGAATTTCATACTTGTATCATAATTTCCAAGGTCAATTACATGCAATAAATCAATTTCTGGTGTCTTTTTTGGCGGCCATCTTGGAAAATGGCCGCCATTTCAAGTGGCCAATCAGGTAGATCTTATCATATTGTACTTGAGCACATACATGTTGAATTTCATGCTTGTATGATAATTTTCTAGGTCAATTCTATGCAATAAATCAATTTCTGGTGTCTTTTTTGGCGGCCATCTTGGAAAATGGCCGCCATTTCAAGTGGCCAATCAGGTAGATCTGATCATATTGTTCTTGAGCACATACTTGCCGAATTTCACGCTTGTATCATAATTTGCACGATTTTTCCTGTAGCCGCTCTACTAATAGGGTATTGTTTTAGAACGTCATTGCACCACTGCTCAGTCTGTTTCCTGCATGCTTCTGTTGACAGTATGTTGCTAGGTGGTAGTGGGCCTTTAACGGACAGGTGTGTTTTTTGCTGTGGTAGAGCAAGTTTAAATTCCATTGCATTGGGATTAAGGTTAGCCACTTTCACTTTCTCCTTCTGCAAGTACGAATTCATGCCATCAGAGGGCGCTGCTGAGTGACTCCTTCCGTCAGAGGCATGCAGCACTGCTAGCTTAGCTTCTGATGCCGCCAAGTCAGCATCCAGATCAAGCTGCTCCCTTCTCCTCCTCAGCTGTTGCTCCTGCTCCTCAATGGCATGTTTCTCCTTCAAAACAGCTTGGCGAGCAACCAGCGCCGCTCTGTCTGCCTGGGCCAGCTTCCTGGCTGAGTGTGTGCTTGACCTGCCACTATTACCACTCCTATGTGACTTCCTGCTAGCCACATTGGAAATGCTGTCAGTTGGGTTAATACCAGTGCCAGCTTCAGCATTTTCATTTACAGCTTTAGCCTCACCATTCACAAGCACACCTGCTGCATCAGCATCCTGCACAACCTTAACCTCATCATTCACATTCACAGGGCCCCTAGCATCAGTATCAGCATCAGCATTATTTTCAGTAGGCAAACCAGCATTCAAAACAGTAGGCAAACCAGTATGAACATTTTCAGAGCCCTTAGCCAGAAAACCCTTAATTTCAGAAATAGCATCATTGTTTGAGATCATTTTTGCTTTAAACCAAATATCGTGCTTTTCTTGCTCTTCAACAGGTAATAAACTCAACAGTGATTCATGAATGCGTTTTGCATCATTACAATTTTCCACCAAACATTTCAGAGCCTTTTGTAACTGAGGAATGTCATGTTTTAAACCGTCAATTGATTTCCTAATAACACTTGCATTGTCCAATTTTAATTTTCTGTCTGCCTGCAAAGTTACAAGTTTATCAGCAAGAGCGTTTGCACGCTTGCTTTGCTGATCGCCACAAACAACACTACTAGGTTTACGAGCAGCGGTTTGTTGTGTATCACGCACGTCCATTGTAACGAGAGTTCAAAGGAAAAAGACGACAGTTCGATGTAGCCGAAAAAAAGGTCGGCGTAAACAAAAATCGAAATCAGTAACGCAACGCAAAGTCAATCAGTCCGAACGACGCACGAATCCCAAAGTCAAATGTCTGCCGGCATTTTATGCACTGCTTTTGTTTGGTACCCGGGTACTGTGTGCACACAAAATAAAAGATTTAAATGGCCATTAAAGTGTAGCGCTACACAATACCTCTTTCGTCGGGCGCCAGTCATCAGCTGATGTTGACAGCTGCTCTCGTATGGTATCCACTCCACATCGAACCGAAACTCCTTGTCATTGCCCACGAATCCAAACGAATAATCCACAATGAAAGCTCTTCATGCTCCTTAATCCACAAGCGCAGAAGACTCCGACATGCGAACTAATTACCAACTATCGCAGGGTTTTGACTAATGTTAAAGGAGTTCTGTACTGACACGGAACTACTGAGGTGCCCAAACGCGGGTGGTGGCTATGGCTGACGCGCTAGATGTTACCAAAAGTTTGTGGCTAAGCTACACTGTTGACTTACTGTGAACCAAAACAAAACGCCTGTAAACGGTCTTCAAGTTGAATCAAGGCGATCCATTTATTCCAACGAGTCCAATACATCAGCAGGTACAGTAGTCACACAGGCCGCTAGCGTTGCCTTAGCGGTCAAAACCCTTTGCCCTTCCGGGTAGGACACCTGACCAACAACACATCAGTTCCTACCTTTATACCTGACCTGATAAGTAATGAACATGCGCCACCCAGTGGAAAACAAAAACATAACATCCAAAAGAGACCATACATTTTGGCTCCTACACTCATAATAACTCATATTTCCCTCTCCTCTCCTCTCCTCCCCCTCTCTTCTCCTCCTCCTCCTCCAGGTCTCAGCATAACTACCTGCGCATCACGCGGATCCTGAAGAGCCTGGGCGAGCTCGGGTTCGAGGCCTTCAAGCCCCCGCTGGTGCGCCAGCTGCTGAAGGAAGCCCTGGTGGAGGGCACGCTGCCCAACATGCGCCACAGCGCCCTCGAGTACTTTGTCTACACCCTGCGCGACCGCGCCCAGCGACGCGCCCTCCTGCGCTACGCCCAGCGCCACTACCAGCCGCCCGAGAACTTCGTCTGGGGGCCCCCCAGGAGAAGGCGGCCTGGGGCTGGGGTGGCGGGGACGGGGACGGTGGGTGGTGGTGGTACCGTGGTACGAGTGACCGCTACAACTGGTGGGGCCGGTGGAAGGGAGTCGTCGTCATCATCCGGAGCGAAGGGGAGGTCGCCCCCACACGAAGGCCTAGGAGGAGGTGGAGTAGGTGGGAACAGAGGAGTAGGAGGAGGCCGGGCTCACTACCGCTCGGCACCAAGAGCTGAGGCGGAGGAAGACGAGGAGGAGGACGAAGAGGAGGATGATGAGGAGGAGGAGGAGGAGCAGGAGAGCGGAGGACGAGGAGGAGGAATGGGGGAGTCTAGAGCGCGAGTGGCAGGACGGGGAGTGCAGAGGGAGCTAAGCGATGATGATGACTACATAGCAACCATCCCTCTCTGAGAGTGAAGGAGAGACTCATGATGAAGGAGAAGAAGAAGAAGGGAGTAGAAGAAAAGATAGTGAAAAGGGAAAAATGTGGCCATTATAGTCCTGGCAACAAGCGCTGTATACTGTACCGTAATGTTGACATCAAAGAGGCATTTTTGTGCATTTAGGTTATTGAACTACAGCGTAGTTATCAACTATGGTTTCGAGAAATGCACCCCAGAACACGAGACAATAACCACAGTCACTATAGTTATGAGGCGCTTGTTACCAAGGTCTATAAACTTGCCTTCAAACAAAAGCTGGGGAATACATTACTGTATTTTTGTTTCTATTTGAGTTCATCTACACATATCACCATGTAATATTGTGTTCTTACCCTGTACTTCAGGCCTACTTACAGTACCTAACCCTAACCTTATGGTACAAGAACATAAAGTTACATGCGGTTACATGCTTTGCTGAAATGTAACTAATTAATGTGGGACAGTAAAAGGAAGTGTAACCCAAAACAACGTGGAGGAGTGTAAGGGCTTAAAAACACCTCCCAACAGAGGCGGGTGGTGGTGGTGTTTGGTAGGGATGCACCGATACCACTTTTTTGAAAACCGATACAAGTACGAGTACATTAATGTGTGTACTTGCCGATACCGAGTACCGATACCGATACCTTTTACCACCAAAATACAATGAAAATAAATGCATGGCCTTGTTTTTTTCCACCTGTGATATTTTATTGTCCATTTCCATTTAGATTCAAATGTTAGTAAATGTATGAGGTGGCACTTTTTTCCATGCTGATTTCAAGTCCACAGAACATGACAAGATTTTGCATTGTTTAGAGCAGTGTTTCCCAACCTTTTTTGTCTCATGTACCCCCCGAGCCTTTTTGTTGTGCCACGAGTACCCCCTAACTTGTGTTTTACATCGCTTTTTCTATTTAAGTGTGACCATGCTCCATGCATTTGTAAAAATGACATTTTTCCAAGTACCCCCTTCAGTGTGCTCGCGTACCCCTAGTGGTACACGTACCCCTGGTTGGGAAACACTGTTCTAGAGTAATAGTAGTACTCGTAGCTGGTATCGGCAAGTGCTTGACGAGTACGAGTACGAGTATAATGAGCAGTATCGGGTGCCGATACCGATACCAGTATCGGTATCGGTGCATCCCTAGTGTTTGGTTCATCTGGTTCTTTGTTGGGCAGCAATATTATTCCAAGCCTCGTCCTTCTGTGGAGAGCTGCATACGATTCACTGGCTGGCACTCTATGACTATTTAATAAACAGAGAGATAGGGGGGAGCGCTGCCTTGGGTCTCAGTCAATAGTGTAGTGCAGGTGCTCTTCAAGGGAGAAGGGGGAAATTAAAGGGACACTGTGCAGGAAATGGTCAAAAAAGGTACTGCAACTATGCTGCTCATTGAAACTGGGCTGCCAATTGCCGAATTTGACCTTTACATGAACGTTTACTAAGTAATAAACAAATATTTTCTAGTATGGTCCAAGTACAGTCATTTTTGCAGCTAAAAATGGCTATTTTTGGAAATTCAAAATGGCGGACCATGGAGAACATCCCCCTTTTCATGTATGAAAAGTGCAATTTTTCCAGTCATAATGAATACTTAGAATTTGATGCTGGTGGTAAGTATTCATGAAAAGGTAAAATTAATGAATGGGCAGCATGAGTTCTGGAAATAAACAACTAAAAATCTCACATAGTGTCCCTTTAAACAAAGTAAAGCAGGGTCCAGAAGCTTCTCTGCTGTTGAGTCCTTTGTTTTTATTTGTGCCACACGCTTGTGTCAACAGCAGAGTTGCCTTGGGACCCTCCTTTACAGTACTTTGACTATTCTCGACTTCTTCCACTCTTCTGGGTTTATAATAATGTTCCTTAGTAAAGACTCAGCAAATAATTAACTAATGATGAATAAAACATTAACAAATGTTTTTATTATTAACTAAGCTTTATTAATGCTTTATAAAATATCTACAAATGATATCTGCAAGATTTTACACACCTTATAACAGAGTATTTTATTCATTTACAAGCAACTTGTAAATGTTTGATAAATATAAAATATTAACATAGCATTTCCTAGTCATTTACAAGCATTTGTTTACATTTCCTAGTCATTTACAAACGTTTGTTAATGTTTTGTTCATCAATAGTTAATTATTTATGAAGTCTTTATAATGCTTTTTTGCATCCATTATTCTAAAGTGTTACCTCTGGGTTTTATTGGCTTCTTTTCTGTCAAATTCTCTCTGTCCATGTTCTCTTTTTCTTCTTTTTGTCTGTTCTTTTCTTTTCCACCATTACACCCTGTCTGTAATTCTCTCTTCTGCTCTCCTCAGACTCTTTTTCTTACATGTCCTCTCCTCCTCATCTTCTCTTTTTCCCTCTCCTCTCTTCTCCTCTCCTCCTTTTCTCTCCTCTCCTCTCCCCTCCTCTCTTCTCCCCACATCAACATGGGAGGTACATGCAAGGGTTAATCCTCGACTTCCCTTCTTCTGCTATTTCTACAGTAGAAGATCCTGTTGATACTTTGTATTTCACAAAATGTAGCTTTTACGGCGTTAGCAGTCAATCATAAGCACATAACTTAAACGAAAATTAGCCATTGTAGATAAAATATGAAATGTTTTGATGATCTTTTTTGTGTGATGTTGATGATATACTGCATTTTTGTACTTGACTACACAGTCTTCCTTTTATTGTAAAAGGTTGTGGGTGCAGTGTTTTCTCTTGCTGTTTACAATTTGTTTTAGGTTGTTTTTATGGCTGTTTTGATTTTGTGTCAGAGCACAAAAACAAACTGATGCTTAATGTGTTTGTTAGAGGGCTGTTCAGACATTATCATGAGCCTTCATTGCCACTCGACTGGCGACACACACACACACACACACACACACACACACACACACACACACACACACACACACACACACACACACACACACACACACACACACACACACACACACACACACACACACACACACACACACACACACACAGTCACACAGTCACACAGTCACAGCAACACACACACACAGGGCTTTAGATATGTAGAGTGCTACGTCTCAGAGCATCTTCGACAGTTGGTGGCCTATGCCGTGACGACATTACAGTGCCACTGAGCTACCCTGAAGGCCCTCTCTTTGCATCTGCTGTAGCAACCAAGCAAGTGAGAGTCCCCCTAAAACCCCCATGCAAGAGCAGTGGAAACTCAGTGTGGAAGACTACTATGTGACTCGAAGAGTTTTGTTTCAAAATGATTTAAACGCCATTTTTTGACGTTTGCATTTTGTTATTGGAGTTGACTGTTCAGTCATCCTATCACCTATGCGTGAATTCTTGCTATTAACCCATTGATGCCTGATGTTGCGTTGCGCAACATTGGCCCTGGCGCCTGGAGCTGCATTATGCAACATTCACGCTCATGAGATTTGAGACAACTTTATTGATAATCTCTGTTTGTTTGAGATGGATGAACACATTGTAATGAAAGATTAAGGTTTTAGCATTTAAATGCAACTTAGTGCATATTTTTAAGTGCTTCAGAAGCTGAGATATTTAGGTTTTTATAGGCTGAGGGCAGCTTTTCTTAAAAAGGGCTCAGGCATTCAGCACCCATTTTTTTGCAGGTGCTTTAGGCGTCAATGGGTTAAATAATTTTGGGAACATACTTTTTAAACCTTTATGAAATGCATTTTGCAATGCAATGCAATGTAATGCCCAATACAAAAATTGTTGATTTCCCAAAATGTTCCAAAAAAGTCATTTTGCAACAAAGCTCTTCACTTGTTAACCTTTAAGAGTGTACCGTCACACCGGTGTGACGGGAATGTTCGGGCGGTGAAAGTTCTATAGAATTCTGGGCGTCATTCAATACAATATGGAATTGTAGAATCTTGCATTGTTATAGAACACATTCTTTTTATAGAATGCTCAAAAACCCACTCTCTTACATTAAAGCAATGACAAGGCCCCGGGAGCAGCTGTATCAGATACCAGACCACTGCTGCTCACAGGCCATAACACGAGTCTACAATTATGAGACTGTGCAATATGACTGTGTGTCATTGTCAATCGCAATTTTCGCAAGAAGACAACGTGATTGCCTGGAACGCGGGACACATTTTGGATTTTTGTGCGATGGAATGAGTTTTGTTATGATATTATGTTACTACAGGGGTGGGGAACCTATGTCTCAAGGGCCGTTTACGCTTTTATGCGGCCCTAGTATAATTTCAAAGTTATGCAGTTTCACATGAAATAAGACATGTTTTGTAATGTATTCTTAGAAATTACATCTGCAGTACAATTAAGTTATATTCAGGGGACCTAGAGAAAGAGGGGTCTGGCCTCAATATAGGCCTAAAGTGCAGGGGCAAATCCTGGTTTCTGCTCATAGTATAGCCCGTGGAGGTCCCTTACGGCCCTTGGGGGAATTTGAAGCGGCCCCTTGAATGGAAAAGGTTCCCCATCCCTGTGTGTTAGTACAGATGATGAATCTGAAGTTAAAAAACACGGATGTGGTATGTTTATGTATACAAACAGTTAATACAGTATCAGAGGAATTTGGTATGTTTATATGGATATACATATATACAGTATCAGAGGAATTTTCAGGTATTTACATTATTGTGTTAGGTACTATGTAACTGCTGTTGATATTATGCTGTGCTTTACAGTGTGTATGTGTGCTCGTCTCGAGAAATGAAGTGCCTCTTTTTAATGTGTGAGTGTGAGTGTGAGTGTATTCATTGGCCTCTTTATGGGGGAGGCATATTGTTTTCCCACCCTTGTTTGATTATACATGTCATGTTTAAAGTGGACTCTTTGTTTCTAATGGGAGTAGATAAAAATAAGTAATACACATACGTATATGTGCACACACACACACACACACACACACACACACACACACACACACACACACACACACACACACACACACACACTACTAAACTAAACAAGCTCACATACACATGTTCGAAAACCACTGGCAAATACATACAGTAGGTGTATGTAGCGCACATACAGTATAAACACTTAAAGCGCACATACTCACACACTCAAACACAACACAAGCATGATGAATGCATACATGTGTGCACACACACACACACACATTCAGAGTAGTTTAATCATTTACAGTATATACCTTTCTCTCTCTCTCTCTCTCTCTCTCTCTCTCTCTCTCCACACTCCTCTCCTCCTCGTCTCTCTCAGCTTCCTCAGCTCTCTCTCTCTCTCTCTCTCTCTCTCTCTCTCTCTCTCTCTCTCTCTCTCTCTCTCGTCTGGTCTTCCCTTCTCCCTCAATGGCAGCCATTAGCTAGAGCTGTGGGAAGCTTTCACTGCATTAGGATAGCATCCTTCTCTTCTCTTCCTCTTCTCTTCCTCTTCTCTTCCTCCTCTCTTCCTCTTCTCTTCCTCTTCTCTTCCTCTTCTCTTCCTCCTCTCTTCCTCTTCTCTTCTCCCCTCTTGATTCTTCTATTCATTTTTTCTTCTAGCCTCTCGTTTCTATCTCTCACCCTCCCTGTTCTCTTGCATCTTGCATCCTCTGGTCTTCTCTACCCCCCCCTCCCCTGTTTTCTCTTCTTCTTTTTTATTCCATCATTTTCTCTAATCTTCTCTTGAGAATTTTCAGTGCTCCTCTGTACCCTTTGCTTGCCTTACTTCTGCCTCTCTGTTTTCACCTCTTCTCTTCTCCTCTTCTTTCCTCTTCTCTTCTCTTCTCTGCTCTTCTCTTCTCTTCTCTTCTCTTCTCTTCTCTTCTCCACTTCTTTCCCCTCCCCTTCTCTCCTCTTATCCTCTTCACTCCTCTTCTCTTCTCTTCTCATTCTCTTCCCTCTCGTTCTCTCTTCTCTTCTCTTCTCGCCGCTCTCTTCCTCTTCTCTTCTCTTCTCTTCTCTTCCTCCTCTCTCGCCCTCCTCTCCCTCTCCTCTTCTCTTCTCTTTCCGCTCGTTCTCAGTGCTCTCTGTAACTTCTCTCGGTCGCCGCTCCTCTTCTCTTCTCTCCTCGTCCTTCGCTCTCCTCATCCTCTTCTCTTCTCTCGCGCTATCATTCTCTTCCTTCTTCTCCACTTCTCTCTCTAGTTTTCTCTTCTCTTCTCTTCTCTCCTTTCCTCCTCCTCTTGGAGCACCTCTCCTCTCCTCTTCTCTTCCTCCTTCTCTTTAACTACTTCTCTTCTTACATCTTCTCATCTCTTAGCTCGTACTGCATTTACTAGCTTAGGAGCTCAGCCGCTCTCTCCTCACTTTCTCTTCTTCTTCTTTCTTATCTCTGCCGCTCCTCTCGAATTAACATTTCTCTCCATCATCGTTATCCCCAAAACTACCATCCTCTCCTCCTCCTCTCCTCTCTCTCTACCCGACCTTCTCGATAATTCTTCCTCTTACTCTTTCCTTTTCCACTTCATATTCTGCTTCTTCTGTCTGCTTACTCTTCTTCTTCTTCTTCCCTCATTCCTCTCCACTCTCATCTCCTCCTCATTCCTTTTTTTCTTCTTCTCTTCTTCTTTCTTCCTCTTATCTCTTCTCTTCACCCTCTTTCATCTCTCTCCAAGTTCCGTCCTCCTTCATTTCTCACTTCTCCTCTTTTTCTTCGCCTTTCTGATCCCTCTTCTCTTCACCTCCGACCCTCTTTTCTCTTCTTTCCTTCTTCTATTCTTCCTTCTCTTCTTCTTCCCTCGTCTCTCCCCTCTAGTCTTCTTCTCACTTCTCCTTCTTTCTCTTCCTCCCCCTCTCTCCACCCTCCTTCCTCTCCTCTCGTCTCTTCGGATTATTTACCCTTTCACTTCTCTTCGTCTTTCCCTTTCCCCCTTTCCCCGCGTCCCCACAGCTCCTCTTCTCCCTCGTCCCCTATTCTTCCCTTTGCTTCCCCTTAGTTTTCTTCAGCTACTTTTCCTCTTCCCCCTTACTCTCCCCTCTCATATTCGCTCCGCGCTTTCCGCGCTCGCCTCCTCTCCTCTCGTCTTCTTTCTTCTTTCTTCCTCTCTTTCTTCCTTTCTTCCCTCTTCTTTCTTCTTTATCTCATTTCCTCTGTTCTTCTCTCTTTTTATTCCTCTCTTTCATTCTCCTCTCCTCTCCCTCCATTGTCATTTTCTTCCTTTCTCCCCCCTCCCTTCTCTCTTCTTGCTCATAGTCTCTTATCTTCTCTT
>NC_085880.1:41030998-41035998 GCF_034702125.1 Engraulis encrasicolus | reverse complement strand
CTTCTATTCCTGTCAATCTGAAACATCATCATGGAATCCACATGTGAGTTGTTGTGCAACCCTACTCCCTCTACAGTGTATTTCCCATACTGTACTGTACGGCTTCTATTCCTGTCAATCTGAAACATCATCATGGCACCCACATGTGGGTTGCTGCTCCTCTAGGGTGTTCATTCATTTGGCTGTCTTCTTCCTCACATGATGGGGGAGGGTGTGTGTGTGTGTGTGTGTGTGTGTGTGTGTGTGTGTGTGTGTGTGTGTGTGTGTGTGTGTGTGTGTGTGTGTGTGTGTGTGTGTGTGTGTGTGTGTGTGTGTGTGTGTGTGCGCTTGCGTGCCTGTGGTGGGGGGCTCTTCCAAAACACAGTATCCCATTTAGTGCTAGAGCGATAACACTGACGAGACTAATGATTCGTGCACCAACTTTGCCGCAAAGAGCTGAAAGTGTTGTGTGTGTGTGTGTGCGCCCTGCTGGGTTATGATTGTGTGTGTGTTTGTGTGTGCATACGTGTGCTTGCAGGTTGTGTGCACGCGGGAGAGAGAGCGAGAATGTGTGTGTGTGTGTGTGTGTGTGTGTGTGTGTGTGTGTGTGTGTGTGTGTGTGTGTGTGTGTGTGTGTGTGTGTGTGTGTGTGTGTGTGTGTGTGTGTGTGTGTGTGTGTGTGCATGAGACATGCACAAAGAAAGATGGAGAGTTGTGTGTGTGTGTGTGCGCGTGTGTATATTGTGTTCATGTGTGTGAGAAAAAGTTATGGTGTGTGTGTGTGTGGTGTAATGGCAATGTAGTCTTCTCTACATGGCGGTTTCTGTTGTTAACCACGCTTTAGAGTGTGGGGGTGTGTGTATGTGTATGTGTGTATGACTGTGTGTGTGTAGCTGTATTGTGTAATGGCAGAGTATCTCTGTATGGCGGTGTGTGTTCCAGAGTGTGTGTGTGTGTGGTGTGATGGCGGTATAGTCTTCTCTGCATGACAGTGTGTGTGTTGTCAACCACGCTCCCGTATACGTGTTAAAGGCAGCTCACACACTCGGAGAAGCTGATTGGTGGTGGCAGAATGAGGAAGCTGGCTCCTGGAGAGGGGATTGGTGCTGCCACAGACTGGATACACACTCTAAAAATATGCACGCCACTTACGCACAGAGACACACACACACACACACATATACACACGGACGCATGTACGCACACACACGTACACACACACACACACACACACACACACACACACACACACACACACACACACACACACACACACACACACACACACACACACACACACACACACACGGAAATGGAACACGCAACGGTATGCAGATACAGCTATACACTGCCACTGTCACACACACACACACACACACACACACACACACACACACACACACACACACACACACACAGTTCACACCATGAACATTTCAGATGCACTCACACAGACAGCATGAGACATATTCACGAAAACATACCCGCTTCAAAAGTTATTTTTTCTTGTATTTTGAAAATGGAGTAGTTACTTACGAAGAGCCAAAGGCATTGACAGACTTTTGATTGTGTATTGATGACCGAGGAGACACACTGCCAAACAACACAGAGTGACAGAAAGTCATTTTTAAACTGACAGTCTTGTTCAAAACATGTTCTAAATGTGTCAGTTGGTTCAGTAATGTGTCCTGCTTTGCAGCTAAACTATGTAGCAAAAGCTAATGATGTCACAGTTCCTCAACACTCTGAATTCTATATTTAAATCCGTTCTGCGAAGCTGTCTCAGCAGGTGTCTCTGTATACTCTCCTCTACCACCATTTCTCTTTCTCTCCTCGTGTCTCCAACTGTTTCTGTCACTCATACACACATTTATAAATGTATATCCCTCTGCTCTCTGTGTCTCTTGCACTCTTTCTCTGTATTTTTGGTCAGAGATCAGTGTAATTTTTTTCAGGGATTGCAGTCTATGTAGGTCTGTTGACTTTGCTACTTTCATAGTTTTACACAGGAGGAGTAATCTAAAAACAGGTGGATGTCAGTAAAATAATGTATTTTCAAAAACATACAGTAGACAAAGACAGTTCACAAATAGCTGAAATATTTGAACGCACACAATTTTCATTTTGATGTGCAATACAGTGCATCCATGTCAGATTTATGCTCTAGCATAGGGCTTCCCAACCTTTTCCAATTTGGGGCACATTTGCAATTTTCGCAAATGTTTGGAGCCCACCTCTGGTCCAATAAACAAGAACAACTTCAACAAATCTGGGGTGCATTTTGCGAAAAGCGTAGTTGTTAGCAGTTAGCAACTTGGGAGGTTGCCAATGGGAAATTGCATTGCAACCAACAAAGTAGCTAGCAACAACGCTTTAGAGAAATGCAACCCTAATTTCAGGGCCTACCTGGAATATCTTCGCGGACCACAGTTTGAGAATCACAGTTCGAGTATTCTATATCTAAATTCAACTCTGGTGCCTAATGACAGTTTTCATATTGTTTTCCTCAGGACAACTCAGGTGAGGCTCAGCGTCTGGAGTCCAATTTAGGATGGTGCATCTGTAGTCATGTTTAGTGCCTTCCAATGGCCTCACGTACAAACAATTTATTCTTTTTTTACATCTATCTTCCCCATAAGAACACGGGAAAGGGAAAACAGAAGTCGAGGGTTAGAATCTGTTAAAAAAAGATGATTATTTTGGGGTTTAATGGGGACTGAGAATGCTTGAAAGATGGGGGTAGCTGGGAGTTCTAATACCGTTTCCGTTTCACAACATACAATTTGTTTTGGACATCCTGGACTATGTCCAACTTAGGTCCAGACGTTGTCTCATTTCGTGTGTGTCTCTGCTTCTACTCAGCTTCCTCAAATCTAAGGGTCAGAAGTTCAGATCCAGATATATCTACTCTGAGGGTCAACAGTCCAGAGATGACACATTTTGTGCATGGCTGAATGCGCAGACCAACGCTTGCGGTTAAACAATTATGTTTGGTGACCGAGTATGAACTATTTCAAGTCCAGAGAATTATTCCAGCGTATAGGCTAACTCTGACCAAGTGGTAAATCTACTACTGTTAGACCCTTTGAATTGAATTTACCAGAATAATAAAGCTGAGCTATATAAAACATTACGAGGTTGACAACCCACTTGTGTTGAATTTAGCCGGACTAGAGACTGAACCAACTCCTTGGAACACAATACACGTCCGAATGCATTTGGTTTAGGCTTTTCACATTTAAAACCTGGCTGTGAGGAATAATTCTGTCACATGGTAGGGGCTGTAACTGACCTAGGCTTCGGTGTCTTTCAATATTTCTCAAAGTGAAGTGTCTTAGTCTTGCTTGGATGAGTAACGCCCATTTTACACTGATTTCACCAAAGGCTATCCAATAACAAGTTCTACAGAGTGCACAGTAAATTCTGCAGTGCTTATTTAACACTTAGAGAGTTCATTTGAGTCCATTTGGACTTAAATGAACTTTGTAAGTGTTGAATTAACACCACAACATTTACTGTGTGTAAGTGTTATTAATAATTGGATACACTGGGTGCAATTGGACATTACTCGTCCCAGCAAGGCTAGGACACTTCACTTTGAGAAATACCCTTTGTCACCTGAATGCACGCATGTCCCTCATGGCCAACAATAGGCACTTTTCATCATACAACCCAGCCTTGCTGTGCTGTGTCGTGTCAATCTGAGTGGTGTTGTTAAGTCAGCCTGGTTTGTGTTTCCATTACAAAGCGTGTTACCCGGAGTATAGCTGGAGTTGTGTTTTTCCAAGTACTACTTAACGTAGGCTAGTTGACTAACAATAGGCCGACAGACATCTGATCTCTTTTTTTAAAAAAACAACAAAAACAACAACATATTTAAACTTTTCCACATATCACATAAACATCACACACAACGTGGACAGCGTTTGTCCACAGGACAAAAGGAAAGAACAACAACCAAAAGAAAAAGAAGGAAAACAACAACAACAAAAACAAGTATATAAATACCTCATTCACAGACATCTTGGGTCTGTTCCTCGATTCTTGACGTTGCTAACCGCCTTAAAGGGCCGTACACACACGTCGCTGCTAGTTACTCGCTCAGCGGATGAAGTCAATAGAATGTCTACGTGTTCCAGCGAGTCTCGCTGGCGAGTAGGCGAGGAGAGTACAAGCGATGCGATGTGGGCGGGTTCCGAGATAAACTTATTTTATCTTCGAGCGACGCGAGTTAAGCGAGTAACCAATTGGAATGCAGAATACAGATTATTGACAGGTGACGTTGCCCCTGTGGTGTTCTGACCACCCAACTTCTGCACACCATCACACTTTGGTTAAAAGTGTTGAGGAAAATACATCCAGTACACCATCAAAGGCTCATATGCATGGTTGTGCACAGCACACGATCAACGTTAAACATTTTGTTTCGTACGGACGTTATTGGCGCGGACAGCGGGAACCATGACAACCAGTAAACAAAATCACCCAGAGCGAGTGGCGAGTAGGCGAGTGAGCAAGTAGCGAGTAAATAGCAGCGGCGTGTGTGTACGGCCCTTAAGACCATTTTACTGTTCCCTTGGATTTAGTGGTGAGCGTCGCTGTCGAGACAGAGTTGAGTCGCCCTTACGAAGGACTTTGATAGTTTCAGCAACATCATTTTTGGATACTACAATGTTGATTTCTGCCTTCAATTTTAATATCAAAGTAATAAAGTCAAACTAAAGACACATGTAAGGTAGTTGATTGGGTGGCCGCCATGATTGTTTTTGGATTCACCGGTGATGGCAAGCTGACGCGTTGCATTCTGGGTAGTAGGCAGTGACATACCTGCTCAGCACAGCTTAGTTGTAGGTGAAATGTTCAAAATGGTGTGAAAGTAGTTTTCATGCATGTTTTACAGGTGCTATTTTATGTAAGTCTTCCTAACAACCGCCCTTCCTATGCCAACATCTGAAAGAGCGCAAACAAAATGAACAGATCTATATCACTCATTGACAGTAAATAGAATGGACGCCAAATCA
>NC_085880.1:41018498-41025998 GCF_034702125.1 Engraulis encrasicolus | reverse complement strand
GGCCACTGACAGCTTTGGCCAGGCCCGGGACAAAATCATCTGAAAAGACCCCCCTACCAATGCATACCAATGCATACAATGTAATGAGAACCCAATTCTAGTCCCACTCTGTGCCTGGGCCCGAGACAACTGTGCCCTTTGTCACCCCCTTGTCCGCTTCCCTGTGTGGCAATGGGATAGAGATGCCGATCATGTTGCATACAAGGATACGGGAGTATGGAGAAGAGCTCCTGGGCAAAAAAAGGGTTTAGGACCCACTCACCACTCTCCACCCTCTTGGTTATTAACTTCACCTGAACCCTAGCGTCCATTTCAGGGCTTTACTTGGGAATAGTCAGGCCCCGGATAAGCTTGCTGCATGATACGCATGCGTGCGTGCATGTGTGCAAGTTTCATGCACGAACGTGTTGGAAAAGCAATTGTCGTCGCACACTCAGAACTTTAAAATGAGACCAATGCTTCATCTTACGCCCTCATCAGGGTCATGAAGTTCTGAGTGTGTGACAACACCATTAAGTTTAGTAAGCAGATGGTTGCTCAGATAGAGTTAACCCTATCCAGACTGGGGGGGGGGGCTAAAAGTGCCCGCACCAACTTTGATGTTGTATAATTCCTTAACGACTTAAGCTATGACTACGAAACTTGGTGACTTTTCCTAAAATTTAGTTGGCTACAGTTTAGTACCAAAAGATTATGTTTATCATTTTTGCCGTTGCCATGGCAACAGTTTTCTGACAGGTATGTCTGACCGAAAATCACTGATCTAAGTCTCATTATTGTTCCTTTTTCATATTTTTTTGTTATTTCCATTAGCATCAGACAGCTTTGAGAGCATTAAAGTGGTATGAAGCATATAATCATTAAAATTTAAGTGCATTACCTAAATTTGATGGAAAATACATTATGGCGAGATTTTGGGCATTATAATCAGATGATGTCATAATGACGTCATAATACCAGATAATGACACAAAAATGATGTCATTCATAGATGTCCATATGTAGATCATCTCCCCAAAGTTTGATGGTCATACCGTATTCCGTTCATGAGTTATGAGCGGGGGGGTCAAAAGAGCCCCGCCCCAGGCCCAGGAATGCCAAAAAAGCCCAGTCTGAATAGGGTTAATTCGGAGGAGTCAGTGTGTCCTGGTGCCGCCTTGGGACTTGTGGCCCAGGTTGAAGATGAAGATTGTGAACATCCCAGGAGAAGGTGCAGGACAAAAGCTGACTGAAGAGGAGTGAGTCCGCACACTTAAAGTGATACTGTCCCATTTTTGGAAATAAGCTTATTTTACACCTCCCCTTGAGTTAAATAATATGTTTTTACCTTTCTTCTGTACTTTCAACCGATTTCTAGTTATGGCACTGCATATTTTTACCTCCAAGCTAACAGTTCACAATGAGTCCTATGAGACCAGTTAGCCGCGAGCTGGTCTCATAGGACTCAACGTTAACTGCTAGCATGGAGGTAAAATTTGCACCGCCATACCCAGAGAACGGCTGAAAGTACAGGAGAACGGTAAAACCCTATTATTTAACTCAAAGGGAGGTGTAAAATGAGCTTATTTCCAAAAATGGGACAGTATCACTTTTTAATTTTTTATTTTTTTTTATTTATATTTTATTTTATGGCTGGATCCAGTGTGCGGACTCCTCACTACTTTACATGCTGCCTAGGCTCAATAGGCTGATCCTTCATCCACCCTGGTCCCTAGGGTATGGCAGACAAGAGTAGAGTAGAGAGGGGTAGAACTGGGTGCAGTGAGGTGACGTGAGGACAGGCAGGCAGTGTGTGTGTGTGTGTGTGTGTGTGTGTGTGTGTGTGTGTGTGTGTGTGTGTGTGTGTGTGTGTGTGTGTGTGTGTGTGTGTGTGTGTGTGTGTGTGTGTGCGTGCGTGTGTGTGACAGGCCTTTTCGGATTTGATCATTTTTTGCAGGACATGCATGCAGGCACGCACATATGCAGGCACGCACACACACAGACACGCACGCATGCACGCACACACGCACACACACACACACACACACACAGCTCCTGGGTGCTCTGGAGACACATTCAGCCAAGGCCGCTCAAAGTTCAGTTATGTAAGAACACTGTGTGCATGTGTGTGTATGAGAGAGAGAGAGAGCGAGAGAGAGAGAGAGAGAGAGAGAGAGAGAGAGAGAGAGAGAGAGAGAGAGAGAGAGAGAGAGAGAGAGAGAGTAAATGGGAGATGATACTCCTTTTTTTCTCCATATGTAAGAACACTCTGTGTGTGTGTGTGTGTGTGTGTGTGTGTGTGTGTGTGTGTGTGTGTGTGTGTGTGTGTGTGTGTGTGTGTGTGTGTGTGTGTGTGTGTGTGTGTGTGTGCATGTGTGTGTGTGTGTGCATGTGTGTGTATGAGAGAGAGAGAGAGAGAGAGAGAGAGAGAGAGAGAGAGAGAGAGAGAGAGAGAGAGAGAGAGAGAGAGAGAGAGAGAGAGAGAGAGAGAGAGAGAGAGAGAGAGAGAGAGAGAGAGAGAGAGAGAGAGAGAGAGAGAGTAAGCGAGAGTCGATGCTCATTTTTTCTCTTCATAAACAGTTTCCACATCATGAGTTTGTCTCAGGTGTCATGATGGTGCCCGGTGGGAGCAGATTCACAGACATTTGCAGCATCCCGTCAAAACAAGCCTGAAGCTAACATGAAGGTAGGTACTGTAGGTGTGTGTGTGTGTGTGTGTGTGTGTGTGTGTGTGTGTGTGTGTGTGTGTGTGTGTGTGTGTGTGTGTGTGTGTGTGTGTGTGTGTGTGTGTGTGTGTGTGTGTGTGTGTGCGCGTGCGTGTGTGTGTGTGTGTATGTGTGTGTCTGAGAGTGGGGAATCAATGTTGTTGTATTTTCAAGCTTATTACGGCTGAGTGCATTTCCTAGTTGCTACGTTCAGAAACATTATATTCCATCAGCCAATGGCAAACTCCGCTGCATGACAAGAGGCGCCTCTAGGTACAGCTGGGTCCCCAGGCGAGATGTCAAAGGAGTGAACATTTGAAAGAAATTTGCCATTGCTGTACCAACGTGGGAGCTGTTATTCCCCATGCATGGGCGTGGGCAGAGAGAGTAGAGAGAGAGAGGTTCCATTGGCCCATTGTTTCCTGGTTCTATTATGCCCCCCCCTTAGGCAGACCTAGGCAGACCTAAGGACTGTTCTATTCATTGTAGGAGCATTATGACACGTCCCTTTAGGCAGACCGGAACCTGGTCGCGTTAGGTGCCCATAGAAACCTATTATGTTGGCATATCTCTATACTTAAAGAATCTCTGGCGTGGGGGCCCCAAGTGGCTGCCTGCCTTGCCTGGTGACCAGAGGCGATTCTAGTGTCAGTGGGGCCCCCAAGCAAAAATGAATGAACATTTGAAACAAATTGCAGCTATTATAGTTTAAAGTTGAGGTGCTTTTCAACATCTAGTCAGAGATTCTTTAAGTATAGAGATATGCCAACATAATAGGTTTCTATGGGCACCTAACGCGACCAGGTTCCGGTCTGCCTAAAGGGGCGTGTCATAATGCTCCTACAATGAATAGAACAGTCCTTAGGTCTGCCAAGGTCTGCCCAGGGGGGCCATAATAGAACCAGGAAACAATGGGCCAATGGAACCTCTCTCTCTCTACTCTCTCTGATCTAGTGGCGTGGGGGCCTGGTGACTAGATGTGCCTTTGGCTGCATTTCAGCAGACATCAGCTCTCTGGTGCACTGGCTCCCCCTAGTGATGAGTTTGGGCACACAGTCCATGCCACCATTTGTGTGCAGTAAACTTCTCCTTTTCAGGCGCTTGCTGTACTGTGGATATGCCTTATTGATCTACCATACTGTAGGTTCTTGGTCCAACATGTGCAGGAGAAAAGTGGTAAAATTGGTAAAAATGGTAAAATACAAAAAAACAAGGGTTACAGGAAGATATTTGGTTTGAAGTGGGAGCCCTCCCTTGGAAGAGAGATGGTAAAAAAATAAAAAGATGAGAGTAATTCAAAACAAAAACTCATACATAGGCCTACATACATAGCCTACACACACACACATTCGGTACACTATAATTTACTGTAAATTACATAGGCTATCTACACACATACATAAATACACACACACACACACACACACACACACACACACACACACACACACACACACACACACACACACACACACACACACACACACACACACACACATACACACACACACACATTCAGTACACTGTAATTTACAATGAATTAGCAAGACCGAGGGTGCATTCCAATATGCAGACTTCCAGCCTCCATTTGTGTTCCAGCTGCCGCAGCGTCCTTACTGCTCACAACACCCCCCCCCCCCCCTTACAAACTATGATTCAAGCTAAAGGGAGTTTTTCCTCACCCCTCACCCCAATTTCTGTGTGACTATCTATGACTTACACTATTGACCTTATGCATCTAAGAATCCTGGTCCTAACCTACGTTGACCGTATGACTCTACAATCTCTTTCTATCTCTTCTTCCTCTGCCTTTCTGCTATCTCTGCCTCTCCTCTCTTCCTCTCCTTTTAAATCCATCTCTAACAATTATGGTTTTTTTTCCCATTTGTTAAGCACTTTGAGTTGCATCCCTTGTATGATACAGTGCTATACAAATACAATTATTAAATTAAATTAAAATCGTGTCCCCGCCTCCGTGGAGAAATCCATACACTTTCCCCACTGTCAGCCTAGCCACAACAACTCTTGTCTTGGTGGACTGTTCTTACAAGATACAAGATACAAGATATTTTATTTGTCATGTGTATATATATGAAACATATATATACAATGAAAAGCTTCCCTGCTCTGGGAGTCCCAAAAAAGGTTAAAAAGAATGTTAAAAAGGCAAAAAAAAAAAGTAGGAAAAAATTTAAATTTAAAAAGTTAAAAAAGTTGAAAACTGCAAAAAGAAAAAAAGAAAAAAAAATGGCAGGTTGGAGAAAGGGGAGATGTGATGAGTGGATTCATTCCTATGTTGGTGTTTTTGAATTCAACAGTCTGATACATTGAGGGAAGAAGCTGTCCCTGAGTCCCTGAGTCCCATCCAGATTGCAAACGAGAAAATGACATTAGGAATTGTGCTTGTGCATTGTCAGTGACACTATCATGAGGTAACAAGCAGGCAAGTGAGTAAGGGAGGACGCCGGGAGTCTGCATATTGGGATGCACCCAATCTTTACCAGAATAATGCATTACATATACTCCACCTTGTGGCCAGTAGCTGATATAGCAGGCACTGTACTGTACAGTCCCAGAGGAAGAGTGTGTGGTGGGCGGTGGCTAAGAATGAACACCCATACATCTTCAACATGGGAACGAGGGAGTCAGAGAATGACAGGAAGAGAGTGAGAGCGAAAAAGAGAGAGAGAGAGAGAGAAAGAGAGAGAGAGAGAGAGAGAGAGAGAGAGAGAGAAAGAGAGACAGAGAGAGAGAGAACGAGTGAGAGATAAAGAGAGAGAAGGGTGAAGGTCAGTGGATGGATGAAGGGAATGAACGTCATACGCAGGGTGTAGGCTCACGTCAGGGGTCGTAAGGTCACGGTGGTGGGGTAGGCATGGAGACGTTGGCAGGAGGGCGTAACACCCTCCACCTCTCCCAAAACTCCCTCAGAGGATCAAGGCAGACTGGGTGTGTGTGTGTGTATGTGTACGTGTCTATATCAGTGTGTGTGTGTGTTCGTGTCTATATCAGTGTGTGTGTGTACGTGTCTATATCAGTGTGTGCGTGTGTTCGTGTCTATATCAGTGTGTGTGTGTGTAGGAATGTGAGTGTATGTACAGTACTCGCATGTTTGTATTTCTGTATGTGTGGGCATGTAGTTTATGCATGAATGTGTGAGTGTATGTGACTGTGGTTATAGTAAATGTATGTGTGATTGTGTGATTGTGTGTGTGTGTGTGTGTGTGTGTGTGTGTGTGTGTGTGTGTGTGTGTGTGTGTGTGTGTGTGTGTGTGTGTGTGTGTGTAAGTGTGAGAGAGAGAGAGTGTGTGTGTGTGTGTGTGTGTGTGTGTGTGTGTGTGTGTGTGTGTGTGTGTGTGTGTGTGTGTGTGATTTTGTGTATGTACATGTTTGTGTGTGCTTGTGTGTATGAGCTTGTGTGTATATGTGTATGCAAGTGTGAATGCATGCATGTGTATGAGTGTCTCTGTGTGTAAATGTGTGTGTGTGCTGGTGTGGTTGTATATCTTTCTGTGTGTGTGTGTGTGTGTGTGTGTGTGTGTGTGTGTGTGTGTGTGTGTGTGTGTGTGTGCGCTTGTGTGTTTGTATATCTATGTGTGTGTGTGTCTATATGTGTGTGTGTGTGTGTGTGTGTTAGTGCTTGTGTGTGTGTCTATATGTGAATGTGTGTGTGTGTGTGTGTGTATCTATGTGTGCGTGTGTCTATATGTGTGTGTGTGTGTGCTGGTGTGGTTGTATATCTTTCTCTGTGTGTGTGTGTGTGCGCTTGTGTGTTTGTATATCTATGTGTGTGTGTGTCTATATGTGAATGTGTGTGTGTGTGTGTGTGTGTGTGTGTGTACATGTGTGTGTGTGTGTGTGTGTGTGTGTGTGTGTGTGTTGGAGGAAGGGAAGGGACCCCTCCCCAGCGGTAGGGTGGCTCCTCTCCAAGCCGTTTGCTCCCGACGTAAATAGCCACTTCCTGCCACTTCCTGTGCGCTCGCTTGCTCCACCGGCCATCCGGCCGCGTCTGATTGGCCACCCACCCACGACCCCTGTCCCATGTTACACATACACGCACACACACACACACACACACACACACACACAGGCGTGCGCGCACAAACACACACACACACACACACACACACACACACACAAGAATGCACACACACACCCAAACACCACACCACCACACGCGGGAAAAGGTCAGGGAGTCCACCAGGGTTTGGATCTCCTTGCTGGCATCGCTGCTCAGATCTCATCCATCAAAACCAACCACAAAAGGGGAGAGCATCAAACTGGCCCTCGTCCCATGACAAAAAAAACAAGGCTTGTGTGGAAAACTCTGTAGCCCCTTAAAGGGGTATGCCACTATTTTGGGGCTTAATACAGTTAAAATTGTTGGCTGGGGTTTATAAAGGTGGTAAAGTGTCTTATTTTTCATGTTAAGCGTTGTCTTACTTTAAGACAAGTTAAAAGAGGGAATATGTCGCTAAGCTAGTGAAAGTCAATGTATCCGTGTAGCATTGTAGCATGCTACACGGATCCATTGACTTTCACTAGCTTAGCGACATATTCCCTCTTTTAACTTGTCTTAAAGCAAGACAACGGCTTACATGAAAAATAAGACACTTTACCACCTTTATAAACCCTGGCCAACGATTTGAACTGTATTAAGCCCCAAAATAGTGGCATACCCCTTTAATGCACACCGTACCATTTGAGGCACACTGTAATAGTCATTGAGAGGTTAATTACCATACTACTACTTCTCAACTATGACATAACACAGGGCTATTAGTAATGCACTATAACTCGGTCATTGCCATTCTGGT
>NC_085880.1:41000998-41015998 GCF_034702125.1 Engraulis encrasicolus | reverse complement strand
TTTTTATGGGTCTTAAATATGGAACTGATGACAGCTACCATTGTGCTTTTCCCAATTGCCAGGGATGAGAGAAACATGACGATATCAGTGTGCGCGTGCCTGTGTGTGTGTGTGTGTGTGTGTGTGTGTGTGTGTGTGTGTGTGTGTGTGTGTGTGTGTGTGTGTGTGTGTGTGTGTGTGTGTGTGTGCATGAGAGACAGAGAAAGAGAAAGATATATGTACTGCAGATAGTCATGTCTTCTTGGATCACCTCATCTGCATAGTAGCTTTTCGAGGATAAAGGCCCACCATCTCATCCTATTGAGAGAATACTCAGTTGAATAATCAGGGTGAGAAATACCTGAACAATTATCGGCAGTATTACTACATATTCATCCAATACTACACACTATTGGATAGCGGAAAAATGCAATTGAATATCCTGTAAGTGGTTGTGGGAGCTGAATGTATCACTTGGCTACATATGCCAGAAGACTGCATGATCCAACACAGTAGTGCTATGTGATGATGGTGTTGAGGCAGTCTTTCTTTGTTGTCACACCTTTGTGCCAAATTTGTGAAACACAATCGTAACATGTAAGGTAAAAGGGTTTTGTTCAATTATGTCAGAGATTCTTTAAGTATAGAGATATGCCAACATAATAGGTTTCTATGGGCACCTAACGCGACAAGGTTCCGGTCTGCCTAAAGGGGCGTGTCATAATGCTCCTAGCATTGAATAGAACAGTCCTCAGGTCTGCCTAGGTCTGCCTAAAGGGGGATTTCCCCCCCAATAATAGAACCCGGAAACAATGGGCCAATGGAACCTCTCTCTCTACTCTCTCTGGTAAAAGGGTTTTGTTCAATTATGTTGTAAAACTTTGTGAGCATGCTGTGAGCTCCTCTGGGCATGTTATGAGGTCCTATGAATACAGTATTAGGGCTGCACAATTAATCGAAAAATAATCACAATCGTGATAACATAGTGAAATCGAACTCATGATTTTAATCGTGATTTAATCGTGGCAATAGTGACCTACTTTTGAGAGCGTCCTTGAAGCCAGAACATACTGACAGGCTGGTGTTTCTGGCCTGAAATCTGTCCACTTAAGTTTCATGCTATTGCCTTTACATAATTATTACAATTCATTTTATTTTGCTCATCCCGTATGTAATTCATTCTTGGTTATATTTCATCTTGTTGTAATTTTCAAAAAAATCTGCAAAAATCAATAATCGTGATTAATAATCGTGATTATGATTTTGACCAAAATAATCGTGATTATGATTTTGACCAAAATAATCGTGATTATGATTTTTTCCATAATCGTGCAGCCCTATACAGTATACTCGGGGCTATGAGCTATGAGCTAGCTTATGATCCTGTTAGCACGTGCGTCTGGTCTGGTCAGGTCTGGGTGGGAGCACACTGGGAAGGAAGAGGCTCCCAGGAGTTGTCAGAAGCTGAGGGGGGGGGGGGTAGAGAGAGAGAGAGAGGGGGGCAGAGAGCTAGAGAGGAGGGCTGAGAGAGAGAGAGGGAGAGAGAAAGGGAAAGAGAGAGGGAGAGAGAGAGAGAGAGAGAGAGAGAGAGAGAGAGAGAGAGAGAGAGAGAGAGAGAGGGAGAGAGGGGGGCAGAGACAGGGAAAGAGAGGGGGAGCGAGCGAGAGAGAGAGAGACAGAGACAGAGACAGGGAACGAGAGAGAGAGGGAGAGAGACAGAGACAGAGACAGGGAACGAGAGAGAGAGGGAAAGAAACAGAGACAGAGACAGAGTCAGGGAACGAGAGAGAGAGCTAGAGAGAGACAGAGAGGGAGCAGAGGGAGGGAGGGGGAGAAAGGGGGGCAGAGAGCTAGAGAGGGACAGAGACGGGGAAAGAGAGATGGAACAAGCGAGAGAGGACGCTAGAGAGAGAGAGGGGGAGAAAGAGAAAGAGGGGGACAGAGAGGGAGGGAAGTCACTACAGTAGTGTGCCTCTCAAGGGAGGGCAAGAGCAACGGGAGTGTTGAAGAGTTGAAGGGGGGAGATGGGATTGGTTTGGTTTGGGCAGTGTAGAGTTGGGTGGAGTGGGTTTAGCTGGAGGGGGGTGGGGGGAATGGGGGGGTAGCGATCCCACGGACAAGGCAGCAGCATCTGAACAGTCACCCAAGAACTCCATGGCCCTCATCCAGACACACACACACACATACACACACACACACTGTCGCTCTCTCACACAAACACACACACACACACACACACACACACACACACACACACACACACACACACACACACACACACACACACACACACACACACACACACAATCTCTCTCTGTCACACACACACACACACTGCTCCTCCTCTCCTGAGGATGTGACCGCTCCCAGTCACCGAGGCCCTAGTGAGCCGAGCGGAGCAGAGCACACACACACACACACACACACACACACACACACACACACACACACACACACACACACACACACACACACACACACACCGCTCCCAGTCAGCGAGGCCCTAGTGTGCAGAGCCGAGCGGAGCAGAGCAGAGCCGCCTCTGAATGGGGGCTTTCTACATTCTTCAGGCCCATTTCCTCCCTCCCACTGGAAAAGAGGACTCTCTCTCTCTTTCACTCTCTCTCTTACTCACTCTCTTTTACTCTCTCTCTCTCTCTTTTACACTAGCTATCTCTCTTTTACTCACTCTCTTCTACTATCTCTCTCTCTCTTGTCCTCTTGTCTTTTTTGTCCATCTTTCTCTTTTGCTCTCTCTCTCTCTCTCTCTTTACTCGCTCTCTTTTACTTTCTCTCTCTCTCTCTCTCTCTCTCTCTCTCTCTCTCTCTCTCTCTCTCTCTCTCTCTCTCGTCCTCTTGTCTTTTTTTCCCCTCTTCTTTCTCTTCTGCACTCCAATACTCTCTGTGTGTCACTGACTTACTGACTTCTCTCGCTTTGTGCATGTCTTGTGTCTTAAGCCCCACTCTTTCTTTTGGCTGTTTAATTCTTTCTATCGTTCTGTCTCTCTTTCTCTCCCTCTCTTACTCTCTCTCTCTATCCCTCTCACCACCTACCAAATCCTCTGGGCAAAGACATCATCCAACATGGAGACCATCCATACAGAGAGAGAGAGAGAGAGAGAGAGAGGGAGAGAGAGAGAGAGAGAGAGAGAGAGCATGTGAGAGAGAGAGAGAGAGAGAGAGAGAGAGAGAGAGACGGAGACAGAAAAAGAGAGAGAGAGCATGTGAGGGAGAGGGAGAGAGAGACAGACAGAAAGAGAGAGAGCATGTGTGTGTGTGTGTGAGAGAGAGAGAGAGAGAGAGAGAGAGAGAGAGAGAGAGAGAGAGAGAGAGAGAGAGAGAGAGAGAGAGAGAGAGAGAGAGAGAGAGAGAGAGAGAGAGGACGAGGGAGGGAGGGAACAAGTGTGCACAGTGGGGAGAGAATGAGATCTCAGTGGGGAAGAAGAGAAGAGAGGAAAGATGAGATTAAAAGAGTGGGAGTGGAGGGAGAGCAGAGGGAAAATGAAAACAATGAAAAACACTTACAAAAAAAAAAGAAATAAAAAAGACAAGATAAGGATGTGGAGAATGAGACACAAAGAGAGACTGAGCGAATGAGATGTGTGCAAAGACAGCCAGGGCAAGGCAGACAAGAAAGAAGGGGTGCCATACCGTGTTTAAGAGGATTGCGGTTTCGTGTGACTCGTTTCCTGAGGGCATGGCTGGATTGGCCATGTGGCATACAGAGCATTTGCCTGGTGGACTGCTGTCTGCTGATCATTTTGGTCTGTCCCTAATCTTTTGAATATGGCGTTTTTTAAGCCTTTATTATTTTTTACATGGCAGGATAGTGGAGGAGAGACAGGAAGCGAGTTGGGAGGGAGAAATGGGCATAAGGGCGGAATCAAACCCGGGTCGGCCAAGTAGCAAGTAGCGTTTGTGCCACGGTCGGGCCAAGATAGTCAGATATTGATGAAGCATTTTGGCTGTTAGGGTCAAAATAGCTCATATTTGACAACTAATTTTTTGTCAAAGGCTTAATTGTTTCTCTCAATGCCTGCTGGGCCGGTCTTGGCTATAAATGCCCAGCCTGCTTTTTCATCCCAGTCCAACCCTGCCTGAGGGCGGCTCACCCTCTCCCAGGCATGACTTCCTGTGTCTTCACCTACGGGATGCTATATCCCACGGCGACAAGCGGGTGTGACAAAAGGCATTAAACGTTATAGGGGGTTTGGTTTCCTGGGTCTTTCCCAGACAATTGGAGCACAGTTCAATTCCTGAAGAGACCCAAACTCCCCGCAGCACGTCATAATCAGATGATTTTACAGTACAATACAGTACATGTTTTCCGCATTACAGAGTTGGGGAAATGCTGTGGAATTTCCCAATAATTGAACCAGATTCTTCTAAGATGCAATGGAATTGATTTGATAGAAACTGCAGTTAAATTAATTTTGTTGGCTCAAATTGTGTTGTCGAAACTGGTTGTGAGAAAGCAGGTCATGAGTTAGCACAAATGTGTGTACTGTGTATTATTTACTGTTTTAGGAGAGCGATGAACACTCAACTGTTTTTTTTTTTTTGTAATTCCAAATTTGATTTGATTTCATTTTATGGAATTCCTGGAAGGATGGACACGGATGGTCTTGTCTGCATTGGTGTACGGTTTATGATTAAATAATAGACATCAGAAGATTACTGTACTGTATAATTCATTTATTCAACTATTCTACAATGTGTGCAAAAAAACTTTGTTTTTCATTTATTTTTTAAGTAACACCAACCCTGTCAAGGGACAAAATATGGAACTTAGTTGTATGCTTTAATCTTGTATATGTATTTTGCATTTGTCCTAAATGTTATTAATGAATGCTGTCCCTTTTGTTAAATTACAAAAATCACTGATATCTGATATGTTGTGCCTTTGACTAGTGCTTTGAGATGTGTGGCCTATACTACAAAGCCGGGTCAGACGTAAACCTGGTAAAGTTAAGAGGTGAACCATCTAATAGAAGAGCCTGGAATCCTCATTTTCTTAGTATTGGCCCCTGTTCTATAGCCTCGCGACGCCATCCTCTGTACTCGGCGACGCCATCCTCTGTACTCCACCCAAAGATTTTGGCTCCGCACATCGTCTGGCAAAAGCCTCGAGCTCGGTTCTCTCAGTGTTTCGCCAATCAGCAAACAGTTGAGAGTGGTGACGTAGAACTCACCCGCGAGCTCCGTTACTGATTGGTTAAGGTAACTATATTCACACTTTCTTTTGTTATTATTTGTATGCTTTTGCGACGCTATAACGTAACAGGCATGCTAATAAAGCACAATATGGGTTTTAATTTGAGTTTGGAACTTCAATTAATTTAAATGATAGAGTAAGATCAGACCATCTCCCATCGTCCACGGAGACGGATTCCTCATGGCTTTTGCCAGACTGATTGACGGAGTCAACAGTCGGCTATTCGCCCAGGCTACCTGTTCTGTGACCTTTGGACCAAAGTTCTGTTGTTGGCCACCCCAACTCACCGGGATTAATATGAATGAAAATTAACTACTGTGTTTGGCCATCCAATTGTTGTACCTAAAACCATAGGTCAGTTTGTGCAATTTTGGCAGCGACGCACACACGCACACACACTTAATTCAAACCCTATGTCAGTTTGTGCTATGGCAGCGACACGCACACGCACACGCGCACACACGCACACATACACACACACAGAGTCTCACCAATCTGTCTTCAGATCTACTGTTAAACATATTCCACATGTGGTTATTATTCAACAGCGTTCTGCTCCGCTCAGGTAACATATTAAAGGACATTTCACAACATAGCTGAGTCTTAAGTGATGGATTAAAAATGTGCAACATAGTCAAGAGTACATTCAATGATCACACAGACACAAACACATACAGAGACACACACACAACACATAGACACAAACACAGACACAGCCACAGCCACAGACACACACACACAGACACACACACACAGACAAAGACACAGACACAGACACAGGCACGCACACACACAGGCACGCACACACACACACACACACGAGCACTGTGGTCCCCAAAATCCCAAAGACTTGTCCAGTGGTAAGTGTGTCATCCTCGGAAAGCCTATCTGTATTGTGCTGGGGCTATTGGGGATTAGGGAGCAGCACAAGGGTGTCCGCGTTCCACAAAAGCAGCCATCAGTCAAGATTTAGAGTTTAGACGGCTCCCTGGTAGCTCACCAGTGGCCCACAGTAACAACACTCTCCAGGAATGAAAACAGTCGTCTGGACTAGGGGTGTAAATCACAGCTTCCATGACGATACGATTCAATATCGATTTCTTAAGGCAGCGATTTGATTATTTTCTATGCTTAAGAACAATAAAAATCGTGCAAGGACAAGGACAGCCCCTTTCTGCGCTACGCAAGGTTAGATGCCATGCTCAAGTGCACTTCACTGGTGAGGGTGCAAGAGGGTGTTTCAGAGTACCAGTAATTACTCAACTCACTCCCCCACACACATCATTCAAACTTGGACAACATTCCAACTCACGCCCATTACCATGTCAAGATCCCTCCTACTGTACTGCCCAAGCCCTTAGAGCAGTGTTTCCCAACCAGGGGTACGTGTACCACTAGGGGTACGCGAGCACACTGGAGGGGGTACTTGGGAAAATGTAATAATAGCAAATATATGGGGCATAGTCAAATTGATATAGAGGAAGAGATATAGAGCATGAATGAGGGGGTACTCATGGCACAACAAAAAGGTTTAGGGGGTATGTGAGACGAAAAAGGTTGGGAACCACTGCCTTAGAGTCTGACCACAAACTACCTTCACATGCACAACTACACTCAGTAACGCTGGCAGCTTTGGCCAGGGCATGGACAAAAAAAAGTCATCTGAAAGGACCCCCTACCCAATACAGTACACTCAATGTAGTTGTAGACCCAATTCTGGGGCCCCACTCTCCCTGGGCCTGAGACAACTGGCGTGTTTGTCCCCTATTGACTTCCTTAACTGTACTTGCAGCCCCAGAGGTGAACTTTCCTTTAGGCATATCTAGGCAATTGCCTAGGGCCCCGACCAAATCTGCAGCCCATAGAGGGCCCAACTGTCACACCAGTCATGGTTAACACACACAGTAAGCTTGATCTTAATTTTCGCCACTTGCAAAGTAATCAAAGATATACTGTGGATTTAGACAAGTGTCTGGCGGATAAACTAAATGGAATTGAATTGAATTGATATACATGGGACCTAACACGAACATAGCACCAAAACACAGAATTTTATGTCTATATAATGACTTTTGAGGGGATGTTCTACTGGATGTTTATATTTCACCTAGGGCCCCCAAAATGGCTAGATCCGCTCCTGCAGCAGCCCGCTCCCACAGTCTCACATCACAGTGTGTGTGTTGAGGCCTCACACATGGGGAGCCCCTCTTACCCACATGGCAGAATGTGGCCCTATAGCGCAAAGCAAATAGTGCACACACGGAGCTATAGCGTGTTGATATGTGTGATGCTTTATGGGGCGTCCCGCTGGTAGATCCATCACCCGGGGAAGACATGTGAGACGGCCACTCTGGGCTCAGTTACGCGGCTAAGAAATGTCGAGAGGTTTTTCCTTTCCGTCACCGCCAGGGGTGGATTTTAGCAATGTGGGGGCCCAAGGCGAATTTAGCTAGGGGGGGGTGCTTCAAATCCTTACTTTTAACAAGTGGTAAGGCAAGGGGGATGGGGGGTACGGGACTTTTTTTCATTCGAGGAGCCACTTAATACACATAACGTCCTCCAAAGTCAATACTAACACATACCAGGATTTAAAAATTACGTATGTCGGTGGTGGCCGGATAAGGCGTCCTAAAGGGCCATAAATGGCCCTCGAGACATAGGTTCCCCACACCTGGATAAAGAGTTGAGACGCTGGTCGTGGGGCCTCTGCAATTTGGGGAAGTTGGAGGGGTCCAAGGCATGTTGCCCACCTTTGCCTCTGTTGTAAAACCGCCCCTGATCACAGCAGACACGTTTACTCTGATTCTCATCCATCTTTCTATCCCTCTCTCTCTCTATCTCAATCTCTCTTTCTCTCTCTCTCCCTCTAGCAATCTGTCTTTCAATACCTTTGCCGTTCCTTTCTATCATATTGACATCTGTTGCTGCTCTGTGGTACACGAGAACTTTGAAATGTCGAGAAGCTTTCCTCTCATTTCAGTCACCACAGACATGTTCTCTGAACCCCCCCCCCTTTTCATTTCACTTACCACCTCTCTCTCTCTCTATCTCTCTCTGGTTTGCTGTCTAGTCTGTCATTTCCAAGTCTGTTACTGGCCGTTTCCACAGATATACTGGTCTATGGCTCCATGGTTTGAATCGCTGTGTGTCCATCTGAATTTGAATAAATGAATGAAGTGCGTGTATGAGTGGTGTGTGTGTGTTTGTGTGTGCACCTGTGTGTGTATGCGCGCAGGTGTTTGTGTTTGAGTGTGAGTGACCAGTGGGCTCTGTGCCCCGGCTCTTTGATACGTGTGTATTTGTGTGTGTGTGTGTGTGTGTGTGTGTGTGTGTGTGTGTGTGTGTGTGTGTGTGTGTGTGTGTGTGTGTGTGTGTGTGTGTGTGTGTGTGTGGCTAGTGGGCCCAGTGTCCCGGCTCTTTGATACGTGTGTATGTTTGTGTGTGTGTGTGTGTGTGTGTGAGTGACCAGTGGGCTCTGTGCCCCGGCTCTTTGATACGTGTGTATTTGTGTGTGTGTGTGTGTGTGTGCGTGTGTGTGTGTGCGTGTGCGTGTGTGTGTGTGTGCGTGTGTGTGTGGCTAGTGGGCCCAGTGTCCCGGCTCTTTGATATGTTGAGAAGCTGGAGGGGGGCAGCCACAGTGCTGCACTGGTAATCCTGGGCTTAGCACTCCGTAGGTGCCATGGAGGAATGTTTGTGTGTGTGTGTGTGTGTGTGTGTGTGTGTGTGTGTGTGTGTGTGTGTGTGTGTGTGTGTGTGTGTGTGTGTGTGTGTGTGTGTGTGTGTGTGTGTGTGTGTGTGTGTGTGTGCGTGCGTGTGTGCGTGTGAGTGTGAGTTTGCGTGTGTGTAGGGAGGCTCACTTTTCTGTGCACGCACATGTGTCTGGTAGTATTAGAGAATTACTTTTTGCCTTTTCTGCTTGGCATGTGTTTGCGTGTGTGTACTGTATGTGGAATGTGTGTCGATGTTGACGTGTCCAGAAAGCGATCATGTATGAGTGTTTGTGTGTAATATGTCTATAAGAGATATCTCTGTTTGTATATTGTGTTGAGTCAGGGATGCCAAACTGACCCACGTACACTATAGTAACATGACTTGGACATGACAAGGGGCAAAGGCTAATGTGACTTCTGCCACTTATAAAACAGAATATGTTCAGACACGTTTAAGCCATCATACAGTATATAAGTGTTAGTAAACAAATCAATTTTAGCCCATAGTTAAAAAAATGAAGTTTAAAAATGAAATTGAGTTTGGCGTGCAACTTAATCCCATATCTTAATTTTGGCCTCCTTTGAATCTGAAGTTTGACACGGCTGCGTTAAGTCATCCGTCTCTTGGTGTGTGTAAACACCGTGTGATGTGTTAATCTGATACACATGCCAGTCACCACCACAGTCACCACCAGTGACCCCCACACACACACACCAGTGCAGGGCAGGGCTCCCTAGAGAGGGGGTTTTACCGGGCGGGAGAGCGGACGGGCGGGGAGGTGGGTGACTGGGACTGGCACCCCATGACACTTGGCAGCAGTGACGGCACACACACACACACACACACACACACACACACACACACACACACACACACACACACACACACATTCTCACACAAATTCACACACACACGTTTACGTATGCATGCACGTACGCATGCACGCACGCACGCGCACACACACACACATACGCACCCACACACACACCTCCCCCCTCCCCAAATACCTCTCCGGCTCCAGGCCACAACACCCCAGAAGACTCCACATAGCAGGCACTCGCTCAGATCCATTTCATCAGCACCCGCCTGCCAAAGCCCATCGCCTGCAACACACACACACACACACAGACACACAGACACACACACACACACACGGAAACACACACACACACACACACACACACACACACACACACACACACACACACACACACACACACACACACACTCCCACTCGAACTCAAGCCCACTCAGTCACTCTCTCACACACACCCGCAGAAACATTGCACTAAGGCGTATGTGCTCACACACGCACGCATGCATGCACACACGCGGGCGCACACACACACACGCACACACACACACAAACATCCACTCCCACTCATACTCATGCCCACTCAGTCACACACACTCAGTCTCTCCATCACACACACCCACAAAAACATGCACTCAGGCGTGTGTGCTCACACACACACACACACACACACACACACACACACACACACACACACACACACACACACACACACACACACACACACACACACACACACAAACGCGAAACACAGAGCCAAGGAGCTATCGGCTATCAGCGAAAAGCCACAAATGCCTGACTGTGAAAGTGTTGAGGATCTCAGCTCACTTTACATCAATGGTTAGATTAAGGACACCAACACAATGCAGCTCTCTGTAAATGTGTACCATGCCGTCTTAAGGGTGATAAATCGTGGAATGTTTCATATTTGAAGACCACAGTTTCAGTTTAACAGCTATGCAGAGGCGTTGTGGACGCAGGGGCGGATCGAGCCATTTTGGGGCCCTAGGCGATGTTAACATGGGGCTCTAAAAAGTCATTCTTGAAACATATTCACAAAATAAGGATCACCACTACTTTACATGTCAGGATAAACCACTTTATAATTTAGTATTGCATCTAATTAGTAATTTATATAAGCAAACATTATAGTCGTGAATTTATGGTTGCCTGCAACCTATAATCTTCGATGACTTTACATAAGTGACAAATTAAGATCAGGCCAATATTTTGTGTGTTTACAGCGACTGATGTGACAGCTGGGGGCTCCTATGGAGGGCAGATTTGGTCAGGGGCGGGGCCCTCGGCAAATGCCTAGGTTTGCCTAATGGACAGTCCGTCTCTGCATGTGTGGACTCCATTGTAGGCCGAGGGCAAAAACTGTACAGTTTCATGGGGAGCATGAAGCATTGCCACCACAGTACTTAAACGCCACACTACGTAGTTGTTGTTTTCAACAGCAACCAAAAAAAGAAAATTCCATTTCTGCGGTTCACCAGCTTGTTAAACACAGTGTTAAAACCTTTAAGAGTGCATCCCAATATGTGACCTTGCCTCCTCCACTTGCCTCCTCCACTTGCTTCTCGTCATGATGACATCACTGACAACAGCATTATATTTCAATATCTTGCAAAAGCTCAATTGTAAAGTCTTTTTCTCATTTGCAATTGGGATGGTGAATGAAAAACAGTCCCTCAAAAGTTGTTGTGGCGAGGCTGACAGCTGGGAAACTTTATCGTTTTCTCCACGGAGGAGTGGCCAGGAGGCGGGACGAGGAGACAAGCACAAGTGGAGGAGGCAAGGACACATATTGGGATGCACCCGATATGTGCTTTGTGGACCCCAGTGGGCAACAACTGCACTCCCTTTGTGAGCTCACAAAAGCAGCTTCAGTTAGAGGGGTGGGGGTGAGGGGCTGGTCTATGCCAAAAATGCTTGTGCCGGCCCTACCATGGCTTAACGGTAGGACACTCGACTACTATGCGGCTGACCGAGGTTCGATTCCGGCCCAGGTCCTTTGCCGACCCTTCCCCGTCTCTCTCTCCCAAACGTTTCCTGTCTCTCTCTCAAACTGTCCAGTCACTAATAAAGTCTGAAAGACCAAAAAAATATGTTTTTAAAAAATGTTCGTGCCGGTTTGAGGTCCCAGTCCAACCCTGTCCTAGCTGGACCCTCTTGGGCTACTATTGCTATCACTTTGTGAGTTTGCAAAAAAAAAAAGAAAAATGCTACAGGAAGAGGACCATGATATACAGTATGCATGAGTCAAATCGAAAGAGAATGGGTAAAATGTGTGAAAAAAACATCCAAAATGTTAACAGCACCCATGTACTGTACGTACATACAGTAAAAAGTACTGCTGGTATTTCACACACTGGTGACTGAAACAGGTAAGCAAAAAAAAAAAAAAAACCAGAAACAAACAAACAAACAAACCCCACAGTGATTTCTTGAAATGCTCCATTTCCCCTGGCTAAGTGCGGTGCCCAGCTTGTGGTTTGTCGGCCGGCCGTTTGGCCGTTTGGGGGTAATAGCAGTTGGCTGCTGCAAACATCCGACTGAAAGCCCCATCTAGAACACCAGCTTCCAGTCAAGGATGTTTACAGTAGCCCAGACTGCCAGCTGCTCTGGAGGACGGACAGGGCCCTGGCACACACACAGACACAGGCACAGACTTACTTACTGGCACAGACACAGACACAGGCACAGACTTACTTACTGGCACAGACACAGACACAGGCACAGACTTACTTACAAGCACAGACACACTGCTCTGGAGGACGGGGCCCTGGCACAGACACAGACACAGACTTACTTACTGGCACAGACACAGACACAGGCACAGACTTACTTACTAGCACAGACACAGACACAGGCACAGACTTACTTACTGGCACAGACACAGACACAGACACAGACTTACTTACTGGCACAGACACAGACACAGGCACAGACTTACTTACTAGCACAGACACACTGCTCTGGAGGACGGGGCCCTGGCACACACATAGACACAGTCAGAGGTGTAGTCTACGTAGAACGCGGGTATACAGAGTATACACTTCTAAATTTTCATTTTCTGGACGGATGGGGCCCTGGCACAGACACAGGCACAGACTTACTTACTAACACAAACACGCTGCCCAACCACTGCCAAACCGCAGCCACAAGCCACCAGTCAGCAGTATGCGGACATACAGATGAGTGTTTCCCATATACCAGTGGTAAAGGCACAGGCAGGGCCCTGATTGGTCGAAGGGTTGAAAACAACAGCTGCTCTGGAGGACGGGGCCCTGGCACACACACAGACACAGTCAGTGGTGTAGTCTACGTAGAACGCGGGTATACGGAGTATACACTTCTAAATTTCAGGGATTTCAGTATACCCACTTAAAATTGATTCATCCATTGTTTTGAATAGCACAAATATATACAGTGCACCCACTTCAAAAAAACCCTCAAATATACAGTATACCAACCATAGAAAAAGTAGACTACAACACTGGACACAGACACAGACTTACTTACTAACACAGACACACTGGCCAACCACTGCCAAACCACAGCCACAACCACCAGTCAGCAGTATGCGTACTGTACATCCAGCCAGGAGGCCCCCTGATTGGTGGAAAGGGGGGAAAACAATTAAACTGAATTGCAGATGCAGCAATGAAACTCTATAGTTCAGTTGGCATACCGGTACTTAATAAATAGCTCAGAATTATGACACTGTTTATGTAATTTTGTCATGATTTGTTTTTCTGCTGGGGGCCTGGCACAGGCACAGGCAGGTAGGGGTCTAAATCAGAGCCTTCATGGTTATTCGATTCAATATCATTATCGATTTCTTAGGCCAGCGATTCGATTATTTTCGATTTATTCTTCTTCGTGTAAATCAGAGCCTTCATAGCGATTCGATTCGATATCGATTTCTTTCTTCGGGCCAATGATTCGATTATCTTTGATATCTTAGAACAGCGGTTCCCAAACTTTTCCCCATGCGCACCCCCTTTTACATTTCAATGTGATTTGCGCACCCCCTAAGTGAATGTCGCACAGCCGCACATTTTGGGCAATCCTCATTCCAATAGTCCTGACATTTTTGCTGCCATCATTACAATGGAACTTGTAGCATGACAAGTCTTGGAGTTATAAATTACACTTCAGATGGATCCTTCCAAGATACAATTCATCGAACAATTAAAACTACCTGATGTTCATTAATGCCAGATAAAAAAAAAAAAAACATATCCAGCATTGCTCTATTCAGCTCGCGCACCACCTGGTGACAGGCCGCGCACACCCAGGGGTGCACGCACCACAGTTTGGGAAACCCTGCCTTAGAAGAATGCGCCACGACACACTGCCAAACCACCGTCACAACTACCAGCCAGTAGTACAATGTGGACATCCAGATCAATCTCAACCTTTTTTTGAACAAATTCCACCTTGCCCCCTCAAAATACGCCTTCCAACACCCCCTTGAGCTCATCATAAGCCTGCTAACGCCCTGCTTGGTGTGGTATTTTTTTTTTTTTTAAAGGAGCTAACATTATCCTTAACTACAGTACGTGTAGAAGTGCACAGTCAGGCAGCAAGACACACTTCCCAACCACAGCCAACCACAGCCGGCTACACCAGCCAGCCTGTCAGCCTATGAGGACAAGAAAGTACCCACTCACAGACATACTGCACACATGGCATACCTCCCCAAACCCCTGGTCAATCATCACCCGAGTTTGTGTGTGTGTGTGTGTGTGTGTGTGTGTGTGTGTGTGTGTGTGGGTGTGTGTGTGGTTGGCTCTACCACATGATAGGATGCTCCAAAACCCTGAACAAACATGGTGCTAGCCACATCAAGCGGCCAGCCTCATACTCAATTTGATCGTGTCCTTAAAAGACTTAGAGGTTTGTCAATGAGTGAGAATATTAATTTCGACTACTTACTGACTTACTTTTTGACTCATTACTAAAACATGTTATTCAGACATGTACAACTCATGTTATTAAGACATGTAAAAAGTCTTTTTTTGTAGGCCTATGTACATTTCGTTGTACTATAAACTTCCACACACAGTTAAAAAATACAGTGCTCGTTCAGTTTCATATCAGCGTATTTTGTCCCAGACTACCAGCTAAGTGTTCAATTAACACTGCATTTAAAAAAGGGCATACAGTCTAAATGCTCATAGCTAAAAGACCAGATGTCTGGTGCACAGGCTTCATAGAAAGTACATCCAGGAGTCGAGTCAAGACTTACTAAGAAATTCTCATGGAATGC
>NC_085880.1:40975998-40990998 GCF_034702125.1 Engraulis encrasicolus | reverse complement strand
AGCGCTCGGTGTAAGTTACAGCCATTGGCTCAGTGTCCGTATTGAAAATCAGTTTCAAAAGCGCCAAACATTGCCTACTTACCAAAGTCATTCCAATGTCCCAGCTGCAACTTTCGCTAGCAAACAGAAAAACTGGCAGAAAACTTCAGCGGAGTCAGGGACTCTGCGTTCACTACCTCTTGTTGACATTGCAGTGTTACCAGAAGTCAAACATCAGGAAGGATTACAGCGTCTCGGCTTGCCGGGGGAAGTCTGCAAAAAACAGATGTTATCTTCTGCTCGAACAAAATCGCCATGTTCCCCTTTTCAGTCATTTTTTTCAAACCCGGACTTCAAGTTCAGCACGCGAACAAGCGCTTCTCACTTTTAGAGGACGCACGAGCCATTTACAGGGTGCAGCGGGGCAGTCATACGCCTTGAACTCTTGCAAGTGTGTAATTACGTAATGCCGAGGATCTAAAAAGGCTGTAATATGGCAAATGAGAAGGAAGAAAAGGGTGGGGGCGGCTGCACTCCTTCCTCGTCCGACTGTAGCGTAGCTGTCACCCGCACTGGGCAGTGTATCAGTGCCGAGTTTTTCTAAGTAGATTCCTCCGTGTAGGCCAGCCCCTTTTCTGTCAACGATGCGGAAAACTGACCAATGAGCGACATAAGCGTCCGCAGCAAGGAAGGGCACTCGCTTTCACCTTTGCGCTGTTCTATCCACAGAAAAGACTTCTTTACATGGAGCAAAAGTCTTCACTAATACGCGCCCCGTTGTTTTAAAGACGCTGGTATAGACTAATTTTAAGAGACAAATGTCGACTTGGCACTAGTTCCATCACAGCTAAATAATCAGTCATGATTTAACAATAAACAACAACCAATGAATTGTAGCCTACAGAGTTTACAAACCTTTCCATTGAATATACTGTATCAATTTCGATTGGTTTGTCTGATTCTGATTCTGATTGTACATATGAACTGTTTTGTTTTATCCCTCTACAATGTGTTGATGTTTAAAGACATAACAAAGATGTAGGCCTATGGACAAGAAATGTTAGATCTTTTTGCAAGGGGGAAATACATTTGACATCCACTTGACAGCCAATGAAGAGCTTAAATGCCTTTTAAGTCTGCATATGTTGCATTAAAGCCTATGTAAATATCAGCATGAACAATTATTTTCTTCCCAGAACACTGTTGCCATAATGTGTAGCCTATAGCATGACTCAGATGTCCTTGGCGACTACGATAAGAGCAACAGTTGGGTCCACTGTCGCTTTAAAGTGTGTGTGTGTGTGTGTGTGTGTGTGTGTGTGTGTGTGTGTGTGTGTGTGTGTGTGTGTGTGTGTGTGTGTGTGAGAGAGAGAGAGTGTGTCTGAAAGAGAGAGATGTAGGTGACCTGCCCCCATCATCAGAGCAATATTTTGCACACAAATGCACCAGCTGGCACGGAAAAAAAACACACACACACACACACACACACACACACACACACACGCACGCACGCACGCACGCACACACACACACACACACACACACACACACACACACACCATCAGACATATTTTCTAAAGGTGGCAGGTGTCAGCAAATAGCCAACAGATACAGCTCAAACATATATTATACACCCCCCCCTCCCCCCCCCCCTACACACACACACACACACGCAGGTCGGCAAGATGCTGTTGTGTGTGTGTTGACACCATAAGCAGCCTGTGGTGACTCATCAGTGTTGTCTTTCCGTCACGTGATCGCTCTCGCCACCAATCACCCAGCACAACCGAAAGCCCTGCACCCAGCACCCTCCCCCCTCTATCGCACAGCGGTGTGGGGACACCAGTCAGCTGTTTTCGCCTCAGCATCCGCTCAAAGACACCATGTTCGGGATCAATGACAGATCAAAAACTGCACAGGGACACAGAGCTCCCGCTGCTGAGAAAGAGAGAGAGAGAGAGAGAGAGAGAGAGAGAGAGAGAGAGAGAGAGAGAGAGAGAGAGAGAGAGAGAGAGAGAGAGAGGAGGGGGGGTTCAGGGTGGTAAAGCGTGACTGAGTCACCAAGGCACCATGTACAGGTACAGTATATAGGGGGGCCCACACACAGTCCCATTTATGAAAATATATGGCTGGGGGTCCATTACAGCTGTTCATACATAGGGCTCAAAATTTGGCGCTCCGCCCCTGAGAGAGAGAGAGAGAGAGAGAGAGAGAGAGAGAGAGAGAGAGAGAGAGAGAGAGAGAGAGAGAGAGAGAGAGAGAAAGACAGAGAGAGAGTGAGAGAGAGAGAGAGAGAGAGAGAGAGAGAGAGAGAGAGAGAGAAATTGTACAAAATACTGCAGTCGCTGTACAGCATGAATGTACAGCAACAACATAGGGGCTACTTATGTACATTCTGTCATTTACTGAGTTTGCAATCTTCTTTCTACATAGTAGGATTCAGGGTTGGACTGGGACTATAAAATGACCTGGGCATTTGTGGCATGGACTGGCCCCTAACGCATACGCGAGCCACTTTCATACTAATGTTGACTGGCTGAATCCACTGTCTTCATTGACGATGAAACAATGGACCTGCCCTACTACATGCTGGCCCAATCCAAGGAAAACAATTGACAACAACTGTATCGGCCCCTGGGGATTGTCGACCCACCAGGAAAATGCCCCCTATGCCGGATTACCAGTCCAGCCCTGTGTAACGGTGGCTAACTAGCAGAGTTGGCGTAGAACGATAGTAAACCTCCCCCCCTAAAGCCTCATACAGTGTCCATGCCGTTGGGCTGGGGGATTGGTCTTTTAGTCCAGCGGTATTGTACTGTGTCTCCCACTCAGTGGTGTAGTCTACTTTTTGTGGTGGGTATACTGTATATTTGAGCATTTTTTGAAGTGGGTATACTGTATATATTTGTGCTATTCAAAATAATGGATCAATCCATTTTAAGTGGGTATACTGAAATCCCTGATATTTAGAAGTGGGTATACTCCGTATACCCGCGTTCTACGTAGACTACACCACTGCTCCCATTTCCGAACTGATGTAGTTGACGATGTCGCACGTTCGCGCCCCGAGGGGGACGAACCGTGCAGGAAGACCTCCGTCACACCTGGTAGGATTGCTATGTTGCGCTTTACATTAGGTCAATACCATTTTGACACTACTTGCTCTTTGGCACTCAAAGAAATAAATTTTTTTTGGATATGTTACAAATATCTTTTATTGAAACGTGTTAATAAATCACTACAATACTGCCAAAGATGTGATGGCCATACACATCTTTTTTCCTGATTCATTTACGAAGTGATTAATTACTGTTAGGTATTATTACAGATTACATAGCACCAGAACCACACCGTGGACAACACAGAGCACATAAAAATGGGTATATATTACGACATGTCATTATGTTAAAAATACAATCTCTGTTTAGAGCAAACAGCTTAAGATTCAAGAGTGTATTCAGTAAGTCAACACTAAAATGGCATACTGGTAGTCTTCATGTGGTAACACTTTCTTTTAATAGGGCTATATTACAGTGTACTTACTCAATAGGTAAAGTGTATTAACGGGTGTAATAACATGTAATTACAGCTGTAGTACATGTTATTACACCGAACTCACAATGTGTATTTCTGTGTATCTACATACCAAGGGTGCCATTGGGCTCAGTTAACCCCTTAAGACACAGCTTTATACATTTGTTGTTACCAGTATGGTAATGACCAAGTCGTGGTGCATTACTAAAGGGCCTGTGTTGTGTCATAGTACTGTAGTGCTATGGTAGGTACATTTCAATGACTATTACAGCGTGCCACTGGAGGTACGGCGCGCATTAAGGGGCTACGCCCTTTGCCTCCCTGGAAGAATTCATCACTTTAATTAGTCTTAGAAAACCATGTCATAGTACATTATGGTCATCATTATCGTTATTATATTATGTAGATACACCAAATATATGATGTGATAACATGTACTAGAGCTATACTTAATGTTATGACACCAGTTACTCCACTGCACTTAATGAGTAAGTACACTGTAATTACAGACCTGTTAACATAGAGTTACCCTTTCTGTTTCATGCCAGACATTGCATACAGCTCTGAGAGTGTGTATCAGTAATGTCAAGTTATGTCCAGTTTCCTATGATTATGTATTGCACAATTGCAAGTACATGATTATTATTGCAGTAAACTATAAGTGCAAGTGGCTGTTTATCACAACACTGATTGATCCAAGTAAGACTGAAGCAAGTGTCTTTTGTGCCATGACATGTTTGTTAACAAACTAAAATAAAACAAATGATTTTCACAAATACTTATGTCCAAGAATTTAGGCTGTCTATGACCTAATTTACCTTATTTTGTTTGTATTAGCTTTGCAAAGTGGACTAAAATTGGACGGATTCTGACAAGTCAATGTGCAACGTGCAATGTCCAACAAGTTGCCACCTGAATTAAAATGCTATCTGTCCAAAAACAAGTTACCACCTGAATTAAAATAAGAGGATAGACAAGACAATGATTAGAGAACTACTACATGTGTCAATATATTTTATATGACACTTATTTAAATGCAGCTAAATAATACTATGCTATAATTGATTGATTGATTATCCACTGATTGATTGATTGATAGATAATCCACTGATAATTTGAAGTTATATCATTTTCCACATTCTGACCATGGTTTATAGAGCTTTACAGTGCATTTATGATGAAAGAACGGATTAGAATGCAGTCGGAAATCATTTTCACAGTTTTTTTTTTGCCACAACTATGTTGACTTCATCCCCACTGAGTTCTACACAGTGGTTCTAAGTGTCAGTGTCAGTGCAACCAGAAGAATAAGTTGAAATAGTTTCGTAAAAGGTTCTTAATACAAATCAATTTGTCCACGCATAGAAAACCCTAAAATTACCCAAAGCTGAGGTGATACAATGTGGAGAATACTCATACAGAAAAATCAAATCGCCCATGCGTTCATCTCAAGAGAGCTTCCAACAGGCTTAACACATTGACTGCCACGTTGCTGTTGGCATTTTGGATAGAATGACAGCCACAGCAATCCAGACCATGCTTTGGTGTTGTTTGTTGAACCACAGCATATTTTGTGGACACATGGCTCATTTGAAAGGCGAAACTCCAAGCTATCCGAGGCACTTTGCTTCTATGTACCTCAGTTAAAAAATGGTACGCTAAACAATGGCTACTTATTTTAATGAGTGGGGCATGGATGGGAAATGACCCAGGCTGGACTCAAATCTGGGTTCCCAAGCTGAAATGTGGGACTTAGCACACTGCTACACAGCATCCCCCATTCTATCAGTTTTTGTTAATCCCAGCATGACCAAAATCACATGTAAGGTGTATTGGAGTGTCTAGTTTCGTAAAATATGAAATAAAAGGAAAAGTATTAGTACAGTGTCAGTAGTCAACGCATGACATTCTAAACGTACTAGAACGGGGTTTTTTTTGGCAGTCAGTGTGTTAAACAATCAAAACTTGTCTAGAAAATAGAGTAGAGACTAGAACATTTGTCTAGAGTTGTTTTGGATGAACAACATGAGCCGAATGAATATCCATGATGAGTACAGGTATCTTGCTAGACTTAAGGCCGTTGTGCGGCCTCTGTGAAGTCTTCTCCGGCGTAAAGGCCGTAGTGGAGCTGCTCGGCCTGCACGGCCGCCCAGGCCATCTGCTTGCTGCTGAAGCGTGCGGCCCACACCCCCTGGGGGTCCACCGTGATCACCCCGCCCAGGCCCTGAACACGCTCCTTCATGTGGGCCAGGCCCAGGTCCGACGCCTCCTCCGCGGATCGCCCTGGTGTAGGAAGGAAGGAAGGAAGGGTAACACTTTATAATAATAATGGGTGCATAGAAAGTGTAATAAAGACTTTGTAAATAAGTCACTACTGATGAGCAAAACAAAGTTTTATTCAAGCTTTCTAAAATAGGCCAGACCCAGGTCAGATGCCTCCTCCACAGATCTCCCTGGTGTAGAATACAATAGAATAGATTATATTGTCATGCAAACATGAAAATTGCCTTTGGTCTCACTGTATACAAACACATTTCAATGGACATTCATTCCATTGCTCAAAACAAAAACACATACACAGAACATTGCATCCATCCTCTCCCTCTAGCCAACCTTCCCAGCATACACATCATATACAGTATAACTCCGGTAGGAAAGAAGGAATGTGGGTAGAGACCCTTAGCTTTGCCTCAACAGAAAAACAAAATTAGAAATATAGCTGCAAGCAGCAATGCGGGGCCAAGCAGTAAACTTGGCAAAGTTGCCACGGCAACAGAAGGAACTGTAGCGCCCCCTTTGGCCCAAATCTCGCCACTGTTGGGGTGCATTCCTTGGAGGGGAAAATGGGGAGAGAGACGGGGAGGGTCGGCAAAGGACCTGGGCTGGGAATCAAACCCGGGTCAGCCGCATGATAGACGAGTGCCCTACCGGTTGGCCACGGCAGGGCCTGTGCTGCCCTTGATTTATATTGAGTAACACATTACATTACATTACATTATATTGCATTTGGCAGACGCTTTATAACCAAAGCGACTTTCAAAAGAGGACATATTCAAGCCAACATCACAAGCAAATACAATGTGCACAGGAGATATACAGAACAATAAGTGCAGTTGCAGAGGGGTTAGTTTTTTTTTTTTTTTTTTTTTATTAATTAAAGAGTAAATAACGAGTACACACACACAAACTAATTAAACTAAACATCATGTCAGGAGTCTGCCCTGGGGCAAGGCCAGTTCAAGCATTAGTCTAGTAGATTCTCTCGAAAGAGGAAGGTCTTCAGTTGTTTCTTGAAGGCTGCAAGAGATGTGCTTAGTCTTGCTGCCTCTGGGAGACCGTTCCACCACTTGGGTACCACAACGGAGAACAATCTTGACTGGGAGTACCTAGAGCGACTGGATGGCAGAGCCAGACGGCTTGTACTGGATGAGCGCAGTTTCCATTCCCTCTCAAATTAGTCTATAAAATATCAGCAAGTAATTTCTATACTTGAGAGGCTTGCTTTTTGGACAGCAATTATAATCCTCTGTGATCATTCTATTTAGTAAAATTGTTTATATGACATACAATATTATGGAAAAGAATCAGGAGCCTACTGAAAATAGATATGGTCTTTGAAATCCTAAACATAAGAATCCTATAGGCTGCAATGTAATGTTGGCCAGTCTTTTGAGAGACTGGTCTGAGGAATTGGTGTACATAGAAGTAACGTGTGTGTGTGTGTGTGTGTGTGTGTGTGTCTCTCTCTCTCTCTCTCTCTCTCCCCCCCTCTCTCCCTCCCTCCTTCCCTCTCTCTCCCTCTCCCCCTCCCCCTCCCTCTCCCTCTTCCTCTGTCTGTGTGTGTGGGGTATGTGCAGGGGCTGGGGCAGTGGGGCTTTGGTTGACACTAGAGCAATAGCAGAACTACGCACACACCTAAGCTCTCGTCTCTTGTGTGTCCAGAGACCCCCTGCTGAGAATGGTGTCAGTGAACGTGCGCAGGTGCCGTTGGCAAAGGGGACAGAGAGATGAGAAAAATCCCTCCATTCTTTCCACAATTTTGAATGGCTGCTGTGAGCTGATAGTTTTTTCAATCGTTACGAAAATCCATACCTGGGTGCAACATAGTGTGAAGATGACCTGTGTACCAATATTTTGAAAATTGGGAGTACGGTTAAATAGATACAGGCAAAAATGTAACTAAAATTTTGACCTGCTGGTGGCGCTACAGAGTTTGAGCTGGGGATTTGATTTTTTTTGTGGTGGGTCATGGGATGGACTTCTGTGTGTGTAAAGAATCCTAGCCTAATTCGACAAACGGTTACTGAGATATGACCTCACTTCCTGTTTTGCCACTTTTACGACAATTTTGATTGGCTGTCACGGCTAAACGATAAAAGATATCCAATATTCCTTGAGACCTCATGTGTAGCTCAGTCCAGAGATACTATGTACCAAGTTTGGGGCGAATTGATCAAAAAGTGCGGGAAAAATAGCATTTTTATTGAATTTTACAAAATTCAAAATTGCGGGAAAACTATACACGCAGGGTACAATATCATCACTAGTTCTCGGATTTGTCCTGGGCCAAGGATTCCAGGGATACCACATTTTTGAAAATTGGACCAGCGGTTCAAAAGTTACAAGCAGAAATGTACCTGCAACTTTGACCTGCTGGTGGCGCTAGAGCGTTGGGGCTGGGGACCTATAAATCGCGGCGGGTAATGTTGATGCTGCCTCGAATATGTGTGCCAATTTTCACAACTTTCCTATGTACGGTTCTATGGGCTGCCATAGACTTGCAGAGGGAGAAGAATTTTGACTGGAGTCAATGAGGGAACTAAAACACTAGGGGCCTTCGCCAGCTTCGCTGCTTGGCCCCTAATGAATGAAAACTGAATGAATGAATAGAACAGCACAAACCACTGGGTTTGTCACATGAAACAAAAAAAACGCATGAATACAACGAGCAGAACAGCATCCTTAGTTTTCCCCTACAGTAGATACACACTAAGAAAAACCCAACTATCATGTGACAAACAGCAGCACAGTCCGCACCCAGTGTTGCCAGATTGGGCAGGTGCCCGCCCAATTGGGCTACTTAGGATGAGCGTCTGCGGGTAACAATCTGGAAAATTGGCCATTTGGCAGTTTTTTGGGCACATAGAAGTCAATGTACTTTGTTGAATTTGGGCGGAATTTAACGCATTTTGGCGGTTTTTGAGAAGCTTTTGGGCGGGATTTGGTCAGACACATCTGGCAACACTGTCCGCACCATTATTGACATGGCTGGGAATAGACATGCAACCTCACCATGCTCAATTGATGAAACCACCAAACAGTGACTTCTCCATGAATATGTGTTTCAACTATATAGTCTGCACATATTTTAGGACTGCATTCATAAATCACAAGGCATTTTAATAGGCTCTTAAAGCTGACACAGTGCGTTATAAACCACCATGGTTATTAATAGGTCAAAGCAGCTTTACAAAGCACTTAAAGCTGTGAAGGCATGTGCAGTACAGTATATGTAGCATGGAATTATAATCCACTGGAAAACAGTCTTTACAAATTACAGGGAGATACACAGAAAGAGAGTGTCATAGGTGACTGGAATGCATAAACCAACACCCCCACATCTATACACTTATATTTAAACTTCTCTGTGGAGGCTGCTGATCCATCAAATCCCACCCTCTAACACCTGCACTCTTAACCCCCCCACCCCCCACCCCCCAATTACTGCACTGTGACTATTAATATGTGAATATGTAATATATGTAAATAATCTGTATGTATATACTGTATGAATGCTTGTATGCTACTAGACACCTTAATTGTCTTGGGGATTAATAAATGTTCCAACTCTACTCTACGATCCTGTGTCCTGCGCTTCAATCTGCTGCTGGGGGGGTGTGGCTATAAACGTTCCCCTGTGCTCACGTCAGCTGCTGTGCGTGGCAATGTTTTCTTACAATGCTTACATATTATTGTCTCGTCTGTCACCGTTTAAAGTTTCCACCAGGTATTCAAAATGCTAGAAAGCAAATGATTTAAAAATGACTGGGGGATGGGAGAGAGGCTCAGCTGGATAGAAGTTGATGAGATCCACGTTCACTGGAACTGGAGATCCACGTTCACTGGAACTGGAGATCCACGTTCACGTGACAAGACTTTGAAATCACTTGAGTAGAATTCAAACACTGGTCTTCAGTTGAGACCCTGGTATATGGACACTATAGGCAGACTTCATTTCTCACACTAAATCCCTAAATTAGACCCAGGGGTGGAAAACCTATGTCTCGAGGCTTTTGACCCTACAGTTACGGTGATTTGACCATCCAAAATGTTGTAAGTTCTCTACGTACTGTATCTACATGTATATAATTTTAGTATGAAATATTGACACCACATTTTACCCATAATCATGATTATCATTTTTCCCATAATCGTGCAGTCCTAGTTGTAGGTTTTTTTCAGGCCAAGGTGCTTCAGTGCTGCAATTTTCAAGTAACTTGTACATGACTCTTGATGTTTTTTTATTTAGTAGAGGAAAGAAAAAGACGCAGGTCAAAAAATATTATCGCCAAATGCTATAAAACCGAACAATGGCTTCCCAATAGCGCTGATGTTCCGTCTCATGCCGTAATACCACACCTTGTTGGAGCACACACAAATGGAAAAAACTGCACACGACAACACACACACACAAGCACGCACACACACACACTTACACACACACACTTACACACACACACACACACACACACACACACACACACACACACACACACACCTCATGCCCTAGAGAAGTAACGGACCACTCCACAAGAGAAGTCATTCATTACATGCAGCATGCATAATGGTCTGCGGTGTGTGAAATGTCTGGAAGGTGTTGCTGATGCTGCATCAATGATTTGCGTGTGTATTCGTGTGTGTGTGTGTGTGTGTGTGTGTGTGTGTGTGTGTGTGTGTGTGTGTGTGTGTGTGTGTGTGTGTGTGTGTGTGTGTGTGTGTGTGTGTGTGTGTGTGTGTGTGTGTGTGTGTGTGTGTGTGTGTGTGTGTATGAGGGTGAGTGTGTGTGACGGTGAGAGTGTGTGTGTTTGTGTAGGAAGTGTCTAGAAGGTGTTGGCAATGTTGCCCATCAATGATTTACACCCCCCATCCGGCCAGAGGATCACAAGGTGACCTGAAGGTGACCTGCAGCAGTGTTTCTTAACTGGGGGGTCGGGACCCAAAACTGGGCAGCGGAGGGGTCCTGGGTGGGTCACGGACCTGTGGCGTAAAAATGTACTAATTCATCCTTCTATTGTCAGTCACCATCTTGCAACAAGATGCTTTATTGAAGTCGAAGAGAGATTTAAACAAGGTTTAAACTCCTCTCCAATAGTTTGTAGATATGTGGCATGTCAGCATACAAAGCGAATGCTTGATGCATAATGGGCAATTTCTGGTCTTGAAGAGGCAATGCATCCTCAGCAGTATTGGACATCGAAAAGCACACATTTTGTCTCTAAAAGGGCTACCTATGTCTTTTCTATGGTAGACAGAAACTTTCAGAGCTGATTTCTCTATTATCTACCCTAAAAAGTGAACACATTCAAAAGGCCACAAATTCATCAGAAATCACCAGATTTCCATGTGTAAGGTGGTGTAATTGTGAAGCTTAGAATCAGCGCCATCTATGATGAACTCAATCTGCCCCCAGATCTACTTGTGGCCGGCTTTCCAGTGGCTGGTCACATGTGGTGGTAATGGCAGTAAGGAAGTGGTTTGACTGACTAATTCACATGACCGCAGTCACTGCAATGTAAAAGAACCACTGTTAATAGAACTCGTAAAAGATTTGAAATTAACTCTACTTCATATAATATTTGGTTTTTGGTCTATTTTACTTAATGTTCAGTGTAGCATTTGCAGAAATAATTCAACTCGATATTGTATAAATACTAAGAGCTGTAGAGTTGAAATCACATCCGCAGAATTTTACACTGACATTTGACTTGATTTTTGATTTCCACAATGTTGTAAATACTTTATCTGGAATTAATTTTACTCTGAAATATTGACAGTTGTGTATGGTGCCTCATGCCTCTTTACGGCTTCTGAAGACTCTGTAGTAGGGATGTCGCACAGGGGGGTAAAATGTGACTGGGTCACCAGGGCCCCATGTATATATGGGGCCCACAGAGTGTCAGATTTATGTAGGCATATGGCTGGGGGGGTCCATTGGAACTGACTGTACATAGGGCCCAGATTTTGCTGCTATGCCCATGCAGGCATGCCAAGCTACCAGGTGATCTCTACACGTCCAATGTGGAAGATTTGCTTCCCCTCGTCCAACTGGTCAGGGCTAATAGGGAGCAACACGTTCCCCATAACTGTTAGTCTGTGAGCTTATGATGTCATAGTGATTTAAAAAACAATACATTTGGAAGTGGCTATTTATGTTTGTCCTAGATTGAGCAATGTAGATCAAGATTGTACATGAAGGAGGTCAGACGCCCCTGTTCATGTAGTACATGAAAAATAAAAAAATAAAAAATAAATTTGGGGCGCCGCAGGAGCGGCTGCCGTTACCCTAAGTTTCCCCTTGTGGGATCAATAAACATAAGTCTAAGTCTAAGTCTAAATAAGTCTAAGTACATGCAAATGCACAGTTCACAAGTCACAACAGGAATACTTGAAATTCATACTGCCCTACAAACTGCAGTAACTACGCCAACATTGAAACAGAAAACAATGCCTTCAAAGTTTTGGTATTAGGTAGGATATTGTAGTATCTGCAAATTTGACCAAGCAACATCTCTACAACGGGACACAATTGGACCATAAAGCTTTGTCACAAGATAAAGGAGGTGCTATGAAGACCATTTTCTGTATAAACTAAATTTTGAATATGTAGCTACTGCACTTTGCCTATGTATGGCAGAATAGTGGAGATATACTGTATGGCAGGGCTATTCAATTAGAATTTCATCTGGGCCACATTTCGTAACCAAGAACTTAAGTCGGGCCGCACATTTTCACTAACACAGAAATGACTCTTCAAATCAGTCTACAAACAATTTTTAAACATAGTAAAGAAGAAGGATCAGCGCACACTGGTGGACTTAGTTTTGCTGTTTTTTATTTAGGTTAACTTTTTAGGTGAAATTTCTAAACACATTCCTCTATCTAACCTAAAACCTAACCACATTTAATGTGAATGTACAAGAGAAGCAGGAGATTCACAAGAAAATCATATGTTGTACTGCAGTATCAAAACAGTAGCAAAAATCCTCTGCAGTTGGGGGCCACCTCTGGGCCGCATGTGAACTGCATCTGGGCCGCATGTGGCCATCGGGCCTGCCAATTTTATAGCACTGCTGTATAGTATGAAAATCAGGGCTTGACACTGGCACCTGCAAACCGGCCAAATGCTGGTAAAACTTGTCTGTGGCTAGTAACAATTACAGTGACACTAGCCAATTTGGCAGGCAGCTTATTCAAAGGTATGACATATAAGAATAGCATATATTCTGCATTTTACACCATGTGCATCAATTGTTTCTATTTAAGTTCAAGAAAAGGCTCAGTTACTCAGTTCCTAAGCTTATTTGTTTTATTTGCACTCATCTGATTGCTTTAACACATCAGCTTCTGAGGTCAGATGAGCAGCGTCATGATTAAGAAAAAATAATAATTTCACATTTGTGGCTAGTAGAATAGCTGGATGGCTAGTGACTCAGGAAAACCACTAGCCACATGGCAGGCAAGCAAAAAAGTTAGTTTCAAGCCCTGATGAAAATGTGTTTGTGAATGAAGGGGCAAAGTTTGAGAATGAATGGGTAAAACAAAGTAATAATAATGAGCACCTAAAATAATCTCACTCATCTGACCTTAACATGCTCCCAAGGCAGAGGAGAGGAGACGACAGAACAGGACCCACATTTACCCTGTTAGCACTGTGTGTGTGTGACCGCTTTACCCTGTAAGCACTACGTGTGTGTGTGTGTGTGGCCGCTTTACCCTGTAAGCACTGTGTGTGTGTGTGTGTGTGTGTGGCCGCTTTACCCTGTAAGCACTGTGTGTGTGTGTGTGTGTGTGTGTGTGTGTGTGTGTGTGTGTGTGTGTGTGTGTGTGTGTGTGTGACTGCTTTAAGCGCTGTGACTCGGTGTGACTGCTTTGAGCCGCGACGTTTTGGTGCCTAGAGGCAGGCAGGTGCTTGTGGAAAGGCTTTGCTGTGTTTACACAAACACACTCCAGGGAAAGGGGAAAGGGGGTGGTTGAAGGTCGGCCTGACTTTCAGTGCAAAACTGCTCAGCGAGACGGTTCTTTTTTTCTGCTCTCAACATTGACTCCATGGCCCTTTTGACAGTTGTGTGTTAAGGCATGTGTGTGAGAGAGTGAATGCATGCGTGTACCTGTATTAAATCAGAGTGTTAAACACTTTTCTTTTGTCTTTTTCTTTTTTAAAAAAATATTTTTTTTTGGTCTTTTACGACTTTATTGCTGATAGGAGAGTTTTTGAGGTGGACAGGAAGTGAATGGGGAGAGAGATGGGGAGGGGTCAGCAAAGGACCCGGGTACTACACTACTATGACATAAAACAGGGCCTTTAGTAATGTACTATGACTTGGGTCATTGCCATTCTGGTAACAGCTAATTTATAACAGCGTCGTGTCTTAACGGGTTAAACAAATACACCGTGACTGGACGTGACTGGATATCCAGCTGGTAGTAAGCAGACAGACATGCACGCCATGATACTCAGAGACAAAAAATGTGAGGTATGCTTTGAGGAGAAGCTGCCAGTAATGTAGTACCTTGCTCCATGAGGAAGAGGATAAGCCTGGAGAGACGTCTGACTCTCGTGATTAAATTCGGTGGTATTAACTTGGTGCACTGTGTAATATTTTTTTCAGCAGTTTCTTTTCAGAATTCATGCTGCCCATTTACAAGTTTTTCACAAAGACGTACTACCACTTTCAAATTCTAAGTATTCATTATGACTGGGAAACATGAAATAGTGGATCTCCTCTATTGTCCGCCATTTTGAATTACCAGAAATAGAGATTTTTAGCTGCAAACCTTACTGTACTTTGGTCATACTAGTAAATATTAATTTATTATTCAGCAAATATTCATATTCATTAAAAAATCAAATTTTGCAACAGGCTGCATAGTTGTAATGAGCAACATAGTTGCAATACCTAGACTGGCCAGCATTCTACACAGTGCCCTTTAAGAGAGAGTAAGCGGAGTTGACAACATAGCTAAATTAGGATGCCATGTTTTACAATGTATAAAGTACATTAGAGTGCACTGGACAGAAGCACCTTGCTCTGTGTAGAAGAGACAATTGTAAGTTTATTACTGAAAACTGTAAAAAAAAGTATTCAAGTTCAAAATTCAAAAACGTATCAGAGCTTGTTATTTTGAAGAGACAGTGAGAGGATATAACTAAACGAGACAGCAATGTTTTACATTTGTATAATGCACACAGACACTGCCAGTGGTGTA
>NC_085880.1:40935998-40965998 GCF_034702125.1 Engraulis encrasicolus | reverse complement strand
GGCAGTTAGGTAGTAAGGCAATTCACAAATTATCCCATTTTCCTCACAAATCAGCCAAAGAGTATTTTCCCAGGTATGTTTTCAAATTTGCTGGCAATGTCTTAGATAGATGACTTGCCCAGTGGTGAAGTTACTAGTGAACAGCTGAAGACCCAGAGCAGCCCAAGTCAAGGGGGAATAAAGTGTGTTGTTCACCAAATAAACTACCAGCAAACAAGACCAGTGTGCTGGGTTTATCCTCCCTTTACTTGGATTACTTTTACTGCACACCACCAGAACCTAGACCAGCGATGTCAAACTCANGCCCGGGGGCCAAATTTGGCCAGCAGAGCCATTTTATTCGGCCCATGAGATAATTTAAAATGTGTATTCCCGTTGGCTCACATACACCATTAATGTAGATAGTAACAAGATTACTATGTGGAGTGAGTGTGAAATTTTATTTTGAGTATGCATGAACAATTTTAGTCCATTTTTAAAAATAAAGGTTGACTTCGGTCCGCGTCTTCGTTCTAGATTTTGATTTTGGCCCTCAGTCAATTTGTGTTTGACACCCCTGACCTACACAGCAGTTGTGCACAGGGACTCTGCTTTTGCTTTGAGTACCCAGTGCAGCCCCCCCTCACATTTGGCATTCCACCGGGTTGGCATCTGCAGTGGGCACTCAAAGCAGTTGTTCACCAAATAAACTAACAGGGGCTGCACTGTTGTTGACTGGAGTTGTACCACTAGTAACTACTAATCCCTGTAGTGGCTCTACTCTACTCGACTTTACAACTAGTAGTGGCTCTACTCTACTCTACTCTACTCTACTCTACTCTACTCTACTCTACTCTACTCTACTCTACTCGACTTTACAACTAGTAGTGGCTCTACTCTACTCTACTCTACTCTACTCTACTCTACTCTACTCTACTCTACTCTACTCTACTCGACTTTACAACTAGTAGTGGCTCTACTCTACTCTATTACTCTACTCTACAACTCTACTCCACTCTACTCTACTCTACTACTATACTCGACTACTCTACTCTACTTTACAACTAGTAGTGGCTCTACTCTACTCTATTACTCTACTCTACTACTCTACTCTTCTACTCTACTCTACTCTACTACTCTACTCTACTCTACTCTACTCTATTCTACTACTCTACTCTACTCTACTCTACTCTACTCTACTACTAGTGAATAGCTGATATCCCACTGCAGCCAGCCCCCCTCACATTTGGCACTCCACGGGGTTGGCATCTGAATCTAGGTTCTTCCTCCAGCGCATCCTGGCATAGTCGGTGATGAGAGACTCCTCCGGCACCTCCGGGACGCCCATCGCCCTGGCAAACTGAGACGCCCCCTCCGCTGTCAGACACAGGTGGTTGGTCTACAGAAAAGAGGAACAGGCAGCAGTGAGGAGAAAAAAAAGGGAAGGAACCTTTGAAGCTGGGGTGCATTTCTTGAAATCATAGTCCCTATGTTAGCTACTTTGTTTTTTGCAATGCAATTTCCCATTGGCAACTAGACAAGTTGCTACTGTAGCTGGCTAGCAAACGGCCCCCTCGGCTGTCAGAGGCCAGTGCGTGAGGAGAGGAGAAAAAAGGGAAAGAACCTGTGGAGCTGAGGTGCATGTCTTGAAACCATAGTCGCTAACTACTTTAGCTATTTTGCTCATGGGAAATTGCATTGCAAACAACTACCCAAGTTGCTAGCTGGCTACGGCCCCCTCGGCTGTCAGACACAGGTGGTTGGTCTGCAGAAAAGAGGAGCAGACAACAGACAGAGGCCAGTGTGTGAGGAGAAAAGAAAAAAGGGAAAGAACCTGTGGAGCTGAGGTGCATTTCTGGAAACCATAGTTGCTAACTATGTTAGTTACTTTGCTAATGGGAAATTGCATTGCAAACAACTACCCAAGTTGCTAGCTGGCTACGCCCCCTCGGCTGTCAGACACAGGTGGTTGGTCTGCAGAAAAGAGAAATAATTGCACACAGGGCCCCAGGGTAAAACAAACTTAAAGGGCCCACCATACAGCCTGCCAAGGTCACAATAGGGCCCCCACCACCAAAACATGAGTGTCCTGGGCCTAGGGGCAAAGGAGAAAAAAGGAGGGGAGGAACCTGTGGAGCTGGGCTGGATTTCTCAAAACTATAGTCTCTCACTATGTTAGCTGCTTTGTTGTTTGCAATGCAATTTCCCATTGGCAACTACCAAAGTTGCAAGCCAGCTAGCAACTACGCTTTCGAGAACTGCACTATATCTAGTATTTCTCAACGGGGGCTCATGATAATAATGAGGTAAACTAAAGGGAGTGTTTGTTCAGAAAAGATTGAGAATCACTGATATTGAGTGTTGTCTTTGGCCATACAAAAAGTGACCTTGTGTTGTTCGACTTGGGAAAAGTTTTGGGAGTAAGGGTTGGATGGCGTTTTATTTCATTTAATTTACAGCTGTTGACATGAAAGTACATTTTTTTCCCTCTTTGTGTCAGCAAAAATAAGAAAAACAGTTTTAACAGGACCACGATGTTACATAAGAGGTTATATCTCCTGACACTCTCTGATGTTAACTAATGTGCATGTGTTATATTTGACAATCTCTGGTGTTACCTATGCATTGTATTTGACACTCTCTGGAGTTACCTAATGTGCTATGTGTTGTATTTGACACTCTCTGGTGTTACCTAATGTGCTATGTGTTGTATTTGACACTCTCTGGTGTTACCTATGTGTTGTATTTGACACTCTCTGGTGTTACCTATGCGCTGTATTGGACACTCTCTGGTGTTACCTAATGTGCTATGTGTTGTATTTGACACTCTCTGGTGTTACCTAATGCGCTATGTGTTGTATTTGACACTCTGGTGTTACCTAATAATGTGTATGTGTTGTATTTGACACTCTCTGGTGTTATCTAATATGCTATGTGTTGTATTTTACACTCTCTGGTCTTACCTATGTGTTGTATTTGACACTCTCTGGTGTTACCTAATAATATGCATGTGTTCTATTTGACACTCTCTGGTGTTACCTAATATGCTATGTGTTGTATTTGACACTCTCTGGTGTTACCTGATGTGCATATGTGTTTCCCCTTAAAATTGAATTTAGCCCACCACCTGTGTCTACTGCACATGAAAGGCCAAAAACAATATTTGAACTCCATTATACAGTCCCTGTTTGAGCTCCATTGGGGCAGTGGTTGTAAAAGGAATGTGAATACATTTTGGGACACCCTGTATATTTTATAAGGCATGTAGTAGTAGAACAGTAATGCAATCTAAATTTACATACCTGTACTAGGTGTGTGTGGCATGTGTGATTAGGGTTGGCAACTATCATTGGGGGTCTTGGGTAAACTATCATTGGGGGTCTTGGGTTGTATTTCTAAGCTGTAATGTGCTGCATTTATTTATTATACTATATTTATTTATTTATTTATTTATACTATTTATTCATTGACTGATGGAGACTGGGACCGCAAACTGAATTGCCCTTCTGATGGGACTCATAAAGTTATCTAAATCTGAATCATTTCAACATCCTGTTTCCCGCTACAGCTCAATAATTTTATTTCTAAATATGGGACGATTCTGTATTTCAGAACCCTATGTGTGATGTGGCATGTGTGATTGTGGTGGTGGTTGGCCTTCTCCATGACAAGCTTTGGCGAGCTGTGCGGGGTTAATAACTATGTTATGATAAATTACAGCTGTAACTTTGAAACTTAGGCTTTGAAATGTACACATAAAAAATACCTTTTTGGGCCGCCCTGTGCTATGTGTGTGGCATATGGTATGTGACATGTGTGATGGTGGTGGTTGGTAGACCTTGTCCAAGACCAGCCTGGTGAGCTGCACAGGGTTGATAACTATGTTATGATAAATTACTTTGAAACTGAGACTTTGAAATGTACACAAAAAATGTAAAAACCGCCTGCTCTACAGTGATCTAAAAGTGTACATAGCCTACATTTTTCGGACGCCCTGTACTATGTGTGTGGCATGTGGCATGTGTGATGGTGGTGGTGGTGTTTGGCACACCTTCTCCATGACCAGCCTGGTGAGCTGCACAGGGTTTATAAGCATGTTATGATAAATGACGTCTGTGACTTTGAAACTGACACTTTGAAATGTACAAAAAAAATGTAACACCGCATGCTCTACAATGACCTAAAAGTCTACATACTGTAGCCAACAGTTATGATAATTTACGTCTGTAACTTTGAAACGTACACTTTGAAATGTGCACAATTTTAAAAAAACTGCCTGCTATACAAAGACTTAAAAGTGTGCATAGCCTACATTTTTCGGCCGCCCTGTACTATGTGTGTGGCATGTGGCATGTTTGATGGTGGTGGTTGGCAGTGCCCACCTTGTCCATGACCAGCCTGGTGAGCTTCACAGGGTTAATAACTATGTTATGATAAATTATAGTTGTAACTTTGAAACTTTGGCTTTGGAATTTACACATAAAATATTTTTTTTCGGCCGCCCTGTAGTATGTGTGTGGCATGTGTGATGGTGGTGGTGGTTGGCAGTGCCCACCTTGTCCATGACCAGCCTGGCGAGCTGTATGGGGTTGGCCACCCTGCGCACAGCCGAGACGGCTCCGCTGGCCAGCGTGCGGCCATCCATGACGATGGCATCCATCTCCACCTCGCCCTTCACGTTCAGCACCGAGCCCCTGCCTGCACAGCACAGCACACGGGCACCGCACGCACGTCACAAACAGGCAAGCAGTCATCCCTCACAGCACGGCCAGCATGCGAAATGAAGGGAGCGACGGAGGGAGGGAGAAAGAGAGAGACAGAGAGAGAGAGAGAGAGAGAGAGAGAGAGAGAGAGAGAGAGAGAGAGAGAGAGAGAGAGAGAGAGAGAAAGAAATATGGAAGGGGGAGAGATAGAAAGAGTGAAGAAGGAAATCGGGAAAGATAGAAAGAGTGAAGAAGGGAAGAGAGGGAGAGAATGAGAGAGAGAGAGCGAGAGAGAGAACAAGGCGAGAGTGTGACAGAAAAAGTGAAACAGAGCACAATTTAACACGCACACACGCACGCTCGCACGCACACACACACACACACACAGAAGCAGAGAGTGGGGGGATGAAGAAATGAAACCTGCACACACAACATGCACACACACACACACACACACACACACACACACACACACACACACACACACACACACACACACACACACACAGAAGCAGAGAGTGGGGGGATGAAGAAATGAAACCTGCACACACAACATGCACACACACACACACACCGAGACAGAAAGAGAGTTTGGATGAGGTAGACAACTAGAGAGTCAGTAGAAGGAAGGGAGAGAGACAAGGAAAGCATGTGTGAGATAGATAGATAGATAGATAGATAGATAGATAGATAGATAGATAGATAGATAGATAGATAGAGCGATAGATAGATAGATAGAGCGATAGATAGATAGATAGATAGATAGATAGATAGATAGATAGATAGATAGATAGATAGATAGATAGATAGATAGATAGATAGAGAAAGGGAGAGGGAGAGAGAGAGAAAGAGGGGATGAATGAGGTAGTCAGACAAACAATCAATAAGGATGAAAAGGAAAAAGAAGGGGATAAAAAACAGATAGACTGAGAGGACAGACAGAGAGAAAGAGATAGAGAGAGTGGAGGGAGAAAGAGACAGAGAGACTGAGCAGACAAAGAATTACACAGAGAAGGAGTGAGATGAGTGAAAGACAGCCTGAAACCAGGGACAGATTAAGGTGGCCTGGGGCCCCTATGCTACAGGTTGCTGTGGGCCCCCAGGAAGGCAAATTTCTCGACAAATGTACATAGACAGCGTCATAATTAGGACCTAGGAAGTAAGGGTACCTTTTATATACCAACTGCACTCAACACAGAAGATAAGTTTTTAGATATTTTATATTTATATATGTATGTATATAAATATTACAATTCTGCAATTTTTCAGTTTTGTCCAATCGGGGGGCCCCTGACAGGTGTAGGCTAGGGCTAGGTAATTGCTGTAGCCATATCTCACCTTTTGGGCCACTGGCCAGTGGGGTCCCCTAGGCTGCAGACATATCTCACCTGTGGGGCCCCCTGGCAGGTGGGGGCCCCTAGGCTGCAGGTGCAGGTGGGATCCCTAGGTTGCAGCCATATCTCACCTTTTGGGCCACTGGCCAGTGGGGTCCCCTAGGCTGCAGACATATCTCACCTGTGGGGCCCCCTGGCAGGTGGGCCCCTCTAGGCTGCAGCCGTATCTAGCCTGTGGGGCCCCCTGGCAGGTGGGCCTCTCTAGGCTGCTGCCATATCTAGCCTGCGGGGGCCCCTAGCAGGTGGGGGCCCCTAGGCTGCAGCCATATCTAGCCTGTGGGGCCCCCTGGCAGGTGGGGGCCCCTAGGCTGCAGCCATATTTAGACTTTGCATTAATCCAGCCCTGAGACACAGTGAGGAGAAAAATGCAGACGGCGCATTTTGTGACAGTGACAAACGAGGACTCTATGTAACGTGTCATGAAACACAGTAGAGCAGGCATCACCAATGTGGTGCCCACGGGCGCCGCCAGGTAGCCCTCCAGGAAGCCCTCCAGGAGCTTCTGATGTGCCCACAAAGGATGTTAATAAACAGATTTTAGTCACAATTAATGCTTTTCTTAATTTAAATATGATATTATTTCTTCATAACCTATAAAGAATATTTCCTTCAAGCTAATGTCAATTATCATTCAATCTAATGTGATTTGGGAATGATGTCAAGACATCAGTAGAGGATTTTGAACAAAAGTAGCCCTCGGGTAGCTCTCAGTAGCACTCGGGTAGCCCTTGATAGTCCTCTGACCCAGAAAGGTTGGGGACCCCTGATGTAGAGGAAAGGACAGATGGGGTATGTTTTTCTAGTCTTGCGTGCCATCCTACGTGCTTCCGCCAAGACACTTGGCTCCGCACTACGTCTGGTACCTGTCTTCTGTGGAGCGATGTTTACCGGTAGGATTTGCGCCGGTAATTTTATCCTACGGTAGGATGTTCTGCCAGGCATGTCTGTTAAATGGTCCTACATCGCCATAGATAGACGTCAGACATGTTTGTTCAACAACTTTTAAGTGTTTTTTCGAAAATGTCCTTCCTGTTTCCTGCAATCGCGTCAGATCTAACAAAGTCCAGACCATGAATACGAAATGGAAATGGTAGTATTATGGGATGGTCAGGAGCAGGCTAATGTTTTTCAACATTGAGGTCAGGACCCCACGTGGGGTCGCCTGGTATTCAAATGGGGTCTCCTGAAATGTCTAGGTGTGGAAACAGAATACTGTTAAATATTAGTAAATAATACAACCCAATAATTAATTAATATTCTGGTAGAAACGCTGCATACAGTCTTAAACCGTCATAAATAGTTTGGGTTTAGCCTATAAGCTAGCTCAGTCATGTTTTTTTTATTTATTTAGTTTTTTGGTCATGATTAAAAAAAAATGTTTATGGGGTCCCCAAAAATTTGGGAAGTCAAAATGGGGTCCCAGGCCAAAAGAGGTTTGGAACCACTGGGGTAGAAAGAGAGTGCGTTACAATATGCGACCTTGCCTCCTCCACTTGTGCTTGTCTCCTCGCCCCACCTCCTGGCCCCTCCTCCGTGGAGAAACCGATTTACAATTGAGCTTTTGCAAGATATTGAAATATAATGCTGTGGTCAGTGATGTCATCATGACATATTATTTCCTGGTACGAGGAGACAAGCACAAGTGGAGGAGGCAAGGTCGCATATTGTAACGCACTAAGAGGCTCACCTGCGTTGTATGCTGGGTTGTTCTCCAGCATGGTCACCGCCTCCACCACAGCGTCCATGGCGCTGCCACCGCCCCGCAGAACGCCGTAGCCCCCCCTGGCTGCCTCTCTCACCCCGGCACACGACAACTCGGCCCGCTCTTTAGGGATGTGACCAGCCCCTCCATGGACCACGATCACTGGCAACATTACTGAAGACAGGCACACACACACACACTGGCACAAACACACACACTGGGATAAAACACACAAGCACGCACACGTGACGGGAGAGACAGAGAAAGAGAGAGAAACAGTCCGTGACGGTTGCATAATCTTTTGTTAATCAATCTTGTTTATTTCATGGGGTCAGTTATACTACAACCTTTAACCTCTCCTTTAGTATGTGGCCTTTGGTCTTAAATGTGCACTGTGTTAGATGGTGGCCAGAGTAGGTATTGCAACTAGCTGTTCATTGAAACTGCTGTATATTGCCAAATTTTGATCTTTTCATGAAACTGTACTAAATAATGAACTAATATTTACAGGTATGGCTAAAATACAGTAGGCTACATTTTGCGGGTAAAAATGTCTACCTCTGGACATTCAAAAACTATGCAAAGTGCATAGAATGTGATGGTGGTAAGTATTCTAGAAAAAAAAGTTAATATTTGTGAATGGGCAGCATGTATTCTGGAAATAATAAACTAGGCCCTACTAAAAAATATTACACAGTGCACCTTTAAAAGCTCTTCACTTCATGGATTGATATTGGGAAATGTGTAAACAAGGGAATAGCTGACACTGCTCAATTGTTTCTCAGAAGTTGTAGCCTAGACAGGAAATTGACACACCAACACCACGGCAAAACTAGGTCCATTTCATTTGTTCATGAAGTCAAAGCTAACCGTTCAAATGCGATCATGGCTGCTATACTGTGTAGAGAAATGTTTGCGTTGCGTTGTGATTTTGATTATTAGAGTAGGCCTATGCATGAACGTATTAGCAATGAATAGCATAGTTTCGGATTGTAGGATGCTTGCACAGAAGCGCAAATGTGTTGCTGCTTCGATGCACTGTCCTGTCATGTGGACGAAAGAGCATACATAGGCTACTGAACAGAGCAATGCGCAGTAAACAGCACGCGTAGACCTAGGTGGCATAAATGGCCATCGCAATAGCTTCCCACGGTGCTGGCGCAACTATTTACACGGGACGCATTTAAAGTGCAGAATTTGATGGAAACACTTACCCACACTTTAGGCTACTGTGTTGCTTTCGGTTAACTGCAACAAAATATCCTGCAGGTGGTGGTAGTGCTGTCACGAATGGCCAGCTGACCACCGCCGCTTTTTCGTCACATGTGCGCCATTTCCACAATGTCAAAATAAAAGCTTCTTCAAATGTATACATTTCCAAATAAAAGTTTTCGTTTTCATGACATGTTCGGACTATATGGTAAACGATTTATTTTTTTCCAAGCTTTCTATCCTCAGCACGAAAGATAACTGTTATGATTTGTAGAACTCCGTATTCAATCAAATGATTATAAGACAAGGCAAGCCATAGGGCAAGTGTTCCTTCCTTATCCAGTAGGCTAATTATCGGCATTACTGTCATCTTCGTTCTTACTCAGCGTTTCAGTAGTTTCACACCCGAAATTGTGAGTCAACGAATGCGAGTCCACGAATAGGCTACTGTACCTACAAGATACAATTATCTCTATGTTATGTTACTATTCACGCGTAACATTATCACTGTGCGCACCTTTTAGTCCACAGACCCAAATGTAACTAACTACAAATCTTAGTCACCAAGAGTCAGATATGTGTATTTTCCTCAATGGTGAACATTTCAGCGGTGGGTGTACAGAGTTTATTTACGCTTGGGCAACCTGTACCAGAATTAACAATAAGCGCTGACCATGGTCCTGAAACGGAGTGACTCTATTTTTAAGTTTGACTTCGTCAACGGTCTCTCCATTTTTTTTAGGTGCAGCTTACTTGGACAAATACAGTTCTATGACAGAAAATAGCATGGTAAATCAAAATGTTCCAACAACCTAACGTGGAACGAGTGTAAGTGTAGGTCTAATCTTAAACTATAGCGTCGGGTCGTAGCGTCTTCATGATGGGACTCCACCTTTTACTGGACCCTGGCACAGCGCGGATTGGCACTCAGGGCTCGGCACCGCGCTCATGCACGAGCTCGGCGGGTGGAAGACGCGTGGAGCGAGTGGTGGGAGAGATGGGAGGTGCGTCGCCAGCTCGCTGCGATTGGAGAGAGCAAAGAAGAGGCTGTGTGCGCGTCTGGTGAGCCCCCCATTCTCAAATGAGGAGTGCGCGTCGCCGCACAGAGGAGAGGAGGTGCGCGCTTGAGGGGCTGCGGTCCCATTGACTGTTCCGTCTCCTCCCAGCGGCAGCATCAGCAGCAGCAGCCCAAAATACAGGCAGCTGTGCTCGGACTGACTCCGCCTCGCCCTCGCCCTCACGCTCCTCTCACGGAGGGTCCAAGGCTCTGGAAATCGGTAGCAGGAAGACAGATCTCACGGCTGCTCGCAATAACAAGTCTCCTTCATCGAATGACAAGCCTCAAGTGCAGCAGCAATGGGCTACCCATAACTGGAGGTGGAGGGTAGAGGAGGAGGGGGGGGGGGGGGTGGGGAGGGGGGAGAGTGAGAGGAGAAAAAGCCGAGGAGGAAGAGAAGCACAACCGTGGGTGCCCGCAACCATGAAAGGGTCGCAACAACGCTTACGAAAGCCGCCGATTTCATCCCCATGGACTATGTCGTGAACCGTGGGCCTGAGATAGCTGGGATTTCTTTTTTTGTCAATAATACGACCCACCAAGGAGGGGTGTAAAATATGTCCGCCTCGGTGGGGCCCCGAGGAGGCGGCCCTCGCCCACCCACAAGCAGGCAGCCTTCGATGCAGCCAGATATGCCGGACCTCAGCCACCTTACGGAAGAGGAGAGGAAAATTATCATGGCTGTGATAAGTCGGCAGAGGGAGGAAGAGGAGAAGGAGCAGCAAGCCCTGATAAAGTAAGGAAGGAGGAGAGACGATTTGTGTTCCCATCTCAGGCAGGCGGTGGTGGGGAGATATAACATTACAGCCTCTTTTTTTTTACTGTCGACTGATGTGTTGTTGTAGATCCACAGGACTGGGCTTATTACGGGGCTTATTAACGGGTGCACCCGGATGAAAGTGTGTGGTTTTTCCCTACAGTAGATGCACTCACTCAGCAAATGCACAAGGCGGTGCACCGTCTCTCTGTCTCCCTCCCTCTCGCTTCATCTCCTTGCCGTGTCTCTGTGCGTTATATGAAATATATATGCGCTGACATTATCATGGGGGCACAAATCATAATCACATGTCGTGTTTCCTGGCTATATGTCTCCTACAGTTTTTTTGGGATGGGATAGCCTACCAGCCCCCATTAAGTTTAGGTGACTCTGTGGCATGCGTGTTACTCCATGTGCCTGTGTGTGTGTGTGTGTGTGTGTGTGTGTGTGTGTGTGTGTGTGTGTGTGTGTGTGTGTGTGTGTGTGTGTGTGTGTGTGTGTGTGTGTGTGTGTGTGTGTGTGTGTGTCCCAGTTGTGATGCTTGCTGTGCCGAGCCGAGTGTGCCCAGCTAGGACCCGTCGTCACTTTCAATTGTGGTGAAAAATGAGTTCCTCATTGCTTCTGGTCTGTCACACAGTGAGTGCAGCCCCCGCCACCGCCAGTGCTGTGTGTGTGTGTGTGTGCCGGTGATGTGAATGAGAAAGCGTGAGAAATCAGCCCGGGCATGCAGTGACGGCACAGGTGGAACTCGGTTCAGAGGGAAGGGGTGTGTCATCCGGGGGAGATAGCTACTATATCGGTTTGTGGGAGAAAACTGGCGACATCAACTCGGTTCAGTCCTCCCATCTCTCCCCCATATATAACCGAGTGAAGCATGATTTTTAACGTTTTCCCCCACCATTCTTCTCTGATCTGTTCAGCACATCCCATATAGGCTATAGACCCCTGTGAAATAGCCTAATGTGTATTCTTATGGTTTACCCGAGAGGAGCGTGTATTCAGCTGTGTATTCCCACCAATAGATATCTCTGCCCTCCTTGTGTGAAACGTTGGGGCAATCGGAAGATATTCTTGGATGATTTGCGGGTCTCAGATGATACGAATCCCACACGATTCAGAGTATTATGGCCTGTTATACGGGGTGTGGTTGAAAATACAGCAGATGATACTGGGCCAATGATTCGCATTATGTTCTCTTCATTTCATCTTCTATTTTTGGCACCCCATTCGTCATAGAATGTATTAACTCGCAGCCAGCGAATACTCTCTCCAGATTGTCATGTATTTTTTTACGCGATCAGGTGCTCTTGGGAGGCTCAAGGTGCGATATTGCAGCGTCTGCTGTCTTAGTCATGCCTTAACCTGGTGGCTTGTCATCGTCGTGACCACTGGATAATACAGGCAGGCAGGCAGCTCGAGCTCGTCCTTGCCTCTTTAGACGGATGCGCGAGCTGTAAATAGACCGGGAGGAGTGCAGTGGCTCGAGCCCACTCTGCTATCGCTCGCCTCGCTTCGGCTGAGATATCTACTGTAGCGTCACACAACCAATTCTAATGTCCTTTATTTCAACTGGAATTTCATTCTATTAGCACTTTAAGTCATGTACTGTATGATGTTCTCATGGGATGGGATGTGGTTTGTTTATAATAAGCTATTTTTCATAGGTTTAGCCACATCATTTGTAGAAATAGTCACATTGCTATTAGTCAAGACCGTGTATCTTCCTGGTTAATGTAAGGGAAATGCTAGCTATAAATGATGATAGCATCATTTCTGGTGTGTGTGTGTGTGTGTGTGTGTGTGTGTGTGTGTGTGTGTGTGTGTGTGTGTGTGTGTGTGTGTGTGTGTGTGTGTGTGTGTGTGTGTGTGTGCGTGCGCGCGTGCGTGTGTGTGCGTTTTCTAAATCACAGCCAGAGGTTCTGTCCAAAGCCAGACAAGTTTAGATCAGGCTGTCCCATTCATATCTGACACACACACACACACACACACACACACACACACACACACACACACACACACACACACACACACACACACACACACACACACACACACACACACACACACACACACACACACACACACACACACACACACACACACACACACACAGAGAGAGAGGGAGAGAGAGAGAGAGAGAGAGAGAGAGAGAGAGAGAGAGAGAGAGAGAGAGAGAGATTTTGAGCCCAAAAAGCCCACTTAGCCTTTCATAGTTATTAAAATAACTCAGTTCATAGTCTGTGTGTGCAAAGGACTTTCATTTCTTGGCCAGCGATAGCAGAGAAAAGAAGTTGACCGAATCACTCTTAAGGATTTCATAGGTTTTAAAGATGGCTATTTTTAGTTATTTCATATCCGACACTAGAGCGAGTGGCCCCTCACTGCAGGCTCCGTATTATATACGTAGCCTATATACCTTCCTCTCTCCTTTTCTGCATTTCCATTTATGTCCCTGTTTCCTCGCTTCATATTTTACGCACATTCTGCTAATGTGATTTCTCCTATAGCAGCTAGAACGGAAATCTATTACTCTCCCAGGCCTAGCCTAGCCACTCAATCTTCATTGAACCATCATCATCATCACATGGCTATGCCTTACGCCTTACCGTTCATCATGGCTCATGATTGGAACAGTAATTTCTGGGACACACTGTTCCATCTGGGTTGGGTTTTGTGGGTTGCATACGTATGCTGTATAGCTTCAATGGGGTTAGACAGGAAACGCATGTCAAGGCAAAATGTGGATATTGTCAGTGATTAATCAACAGGAAAAATCGCAAATAAAACACATCACAGACATACTGTGTAACACAAGTGTGTTATCGAAACATCTGCCTTCTAGCCTTGCTTGCAGATGTTTTATAGTGAAAAGAAGTCTGCACACTGTAGCTCCGCTTTGAAAATGTTTTCAGGTCATACAATGTTTAGTTTCCACTATGCGGACTTCTACTCTTTTCACTATCCGATGCGCCTTTGTCCTGCACCTGACCTCAGAGAGGTGGGATGTGCATATTCTTACTCTTATGCAGATGTTTTATGTCACAAATTTGGCCTTCATTCAGATAAAGCAGACCATCCAGGCTCATCCTACCCTCATCCTATCCTACCATGGAAGATTTTTTTGGTCTTTTTTTTTTTTTTTTTTTTTTGCATGTACTGAATGTGAGGGCGTTCTGCTGATATTGTGCTTTTTCGGGAAACTAACTTTTTGCAAAGTGTTCAGCGACGTGTGATTTCTCACCTTCTGTTGCATGCTGGGGTGACAGCGGAGACTGAGCCACCTGATCAGTGGGAGGCAGAGAGAGGATGGAAACAACTCTTTGGAGTTAATCCCATTCTTCCACTCTCTCTCTTAGGATATAGTTACACGCGTATGGTTATTTTTGAAAGTCCTTTGGTTTTGGCCTCTAGTCAACACGTAAATGGCGTTTTAAAATGCTAATTTCAAAACGTTGCCCTTTAAAATATTTCAGTTTGAGGTCTGTAACACATCTATCACAGTGGAGTTTTCATTTTTATCCACGTCAAGTTTACACGTAAACAGATTAAAAAAAAAATATCCCTATTTAAAAATACAGATCTGCATATAGGCCTACGTGTAAGCACCACCTCATTCTCACATTTTTGTGTCACATTTTCTCTGTTCTGTCTCTTTGTCTCTGTTATGTCTCTCTATTTCTGTCTCTCCTCTGCTCTCCTCTGCTCTCCTCTCCTGTCCTCTCCTCCTCTCCTGTTCTCTCCTCCTCTCCTGTTCTCTCCTCTCCTCCTCTCCTCTCCTCTCCTCTCCTCTCCTCTTCTCCTGTACTCTCCTCCTCTTCTGTCCTCTCCTCCTCTCCCGGACCATCACTGCTGTTTCTCCCTTACTCCTGCAATCTGCCTCACTGCTTTAAAGGACAAATATGATTGGCCTGTTGTGTTTTTTTTTTTTATCAAAGTTGTTTTACCCATGTTACCTCACTCGGTAGCCATCTTGGCAACGCTGCGATTTTGGATTGGGACACTGGTTTCACACCGTCTTGGCCGGTATGGGTGGGATTTTGGTTGTGTGTACTCGTGATGCAAGCACTGTATAGCCCTCCCGGCCGGCACGGCCTGAAACTAGTGAGTCCCATTTCGGATTAGTAAGACCAGACCCTCTGAATGAGGGCTGTCGGAAAATTGTAGCTCGCAAAAATCACATGGTTAAAACTGCCATGAAAAGTTGATTAGAATAGCATGTTTAGTTGCTTCTTGTGAATTAAGATAAAGCCTCTTACTGAAGATGGGCCTGTCGACAGGCCTATTCACTTTTAACTGAAAACACTAAACTACTCCATAACAACATTGCTATGACAGTGCAGACAGTCTTATGTAACCAACGATTAAGACTTGGTGATTACCATTTTGGTGACTCTAGGTGATAACAGGTTAGGAGGACGACCCAAGGGTTAGGACCCCAGGAAGACTAGCAAACTGCTATAGCACAAGCTAATGTCGATTTTTTAAATTAAAAAATAAATAAATAAATAAATAAATAAATAACAGAGGCTCTGCGTTAAAGAGTTAAAGCCACTCTTCTCACAGGTTATTTTGACAGTGCGCAGGCGTAGTGCTTCCACAACGGCAGGCGATGAACAGTGGAGTATGAAGCTGCAACATGATGGGAATGCTGTTTGCTCGATTCCGCATAATGATTGGCTGTTGGCAGTGGGGCAGGCGGGATATTTGCACACACCCGACATACTGCCGTTGCGAACTGTCCCCATTCATTCCCATGGGCGATTTCATCATTGAGACAACTTCCCTATTACAGTAACATTATGCCCATCATCCCATTTCAAACTGGTAGTTAATACCGTGTGAATAAGGTATATATGAAACTGGACATAAGTCTGTGTTGTGTATTCCCCATTTAGTTTGTTAGTTACTTACTTACTTACTTACAACCTGGGAATAGATTGACTCACACTTGCAGCATGGTAACACGTCACTTACATGTAAATCTTGCCTCCTCATTCTTTTCAGTGTTTATTGTTGTGTCCAAGCAGGAACATACACATTTTAACCCTATTGTGTGTTTGATGAAGGAAGCCGAACAATCAAAAGATGACTCAGACTACTGCGGTATAGTGGTGGTGCAGTTCTTCTACTGGCATTGACGACACCATTAATGAGCATGTGTCAGTCACTCCCTGTACTGTAGAACGGCAGTATAACAAGTCCTAAACTTGTCAATCTGACTATGCTGCGGTCAATACAATGTGTACTGTCTTAAGAAGTGGATGGATCTAATCTACTTTAGAGGAGCTGGCACTTGCTTCCATAGTTTAATTTAATGCTGGTTTTAGCCGAGTGATTCTTAGTGAAGTGCATATAGAAAAAGATGCATTTGGCAATATGTTGTGCTTACAGTAAGAATTTTGCTTATGTCTTGGCAGCTATAGATATGTCAGATACTGTATGTGGCGAAGAACAGACTCGGATAATGTTACTGAATAATGAATGAATCTACGATATGACGTATTATCCATTTGTCCTCATGCAATTCCTGCAGTGTGTTCGCTGTCATGTACTGCATATATCATACAGGACATGCTCAGCCCAGAGAGGACGGCTACTAGTACTTTTCCATGTAGTTCTTTGTAAGCCTTATTATCATCGACATTCAAATCTCTTCAAGGCTTGTTCTGACCAAGAATGTATCAATTAACATTTCCCAAACGGCATGGTTGACGCACCTCCCTTGGTTTGCTAGTGGTTGTTTGCTTCCTGACAAAGTGGGAGGAGTTCCTGATTTTTCGGGAGCTCAGAAAGTACTTGCATTGCTCTTGACTGGCAACGCTGAAGGCTAGTTCTTTGTAGCCTCTCAGTGCAGATGGGTCGCTGGCGGGCCTATTCACTATTTGCTGAAAATACTCAACTTCATCATAACAGCATTGCTATGACATTACCGAACAGATTAAGACATAGGCATTCCAATTTCGGTGACAGCAAGGTTATAATCTATTTTCTGCGCTAAGGGGTTAGAGTTGATTATTCTTCTTACCCACTTCTCCATCACCCTCCCTGCCATCACCCTCCCTGCCTTTAAAATGGTAAAAACATGTCAGTTGATCCAGTGCGCTCTCTCACCAAAGGTGAGCATTAACGTCAGTGCATGGATACGGCACTTTGCACTAAATGTTATGGGTTATGGGCTACTTACTTATGTGACTGGCCCTGGCCTTGTAATTTTAGACTGAGAAGTTTTTTTAAATTTCATGGCAGGATAAACAACAATCGAAACGTCACCCTATCCTCCCATGAAATGAAAAAAAAAAACAAAGAGCAAAGAAAAAAGGATTTTTAGTGTGCGGACCGCTCACTCTGAAATTACAGACAATATTTGTTCTGTACCTTTTCCTGGGATGTGCATCTTCACCTTCAACTGGCCCTCCTCACTGCTTGGGCGTTTGAAGACTCTCACGGAAGGAATCTCGTATTCGTGATACACCTGGCCCACAGTAGCCGGTGACCTCACTCGTTCATTCCTTCTTTCCTGTCCTGTAAGAGTGGCAGGAAGTACCCTGGCCTTGCCAGACATAAGCATTACATTATTACATGACATGACATTACAATTAGCTGACACTTTTTTATCCAAAGCGATTTACAGTACAGGGTATTGATTACAGTCCCTGGAGGAGTGTGTGGTTAGGGTACCTCAGCCATGTAGTGCTGTAGGGAGTGGAAGGGTGGGAACCGAACCTGCAACCCTCTGATGTAAAGCCCATCTACACGGCATGCTACACGGATCCATTGACTTTCACTAGCTTAGCGACATATTCCCTCTTTTAACTTGTCTTACAGCAAGACAACGCTTAACATGAAAAATAAGACACTTTACCACCTTTATAAACCCCAGCCAACGGTATTAAGTCCCAAAATACTGGCATACTCCTTTAACCACTAGGCCACGGCTGCCCTCCCACCACTGAGTGCGTATACATGCAGTTCAGTATCCCGAATATGATCGGGATATTAAGTATCCCGAATTTGCGTTTGCGCATATAAACACTTCAGTATCCCGAATAAGTGCTTACTGAGAAATACTGAGAAATCGGGATATGCTAGGTGGAGTTCTCCGAAAGAAGCCGGGATACTGACGCATGTATACACCAGAGACGTTCTCAATTTAGAATAGAGAATCTTTGTATACACCTTATCCCGAATACAGGGGCTTCCCGTAGAACGCTGTTGCTGGTATCCAGGCTACACGCATTTGAAGAGAATTCTATTACGGCCAAGAATGTAGACTGGGATATAACGTTCTGTGCGCATATAAACACCTTATCCCGAATATGATCATAACCGGGATATGCCTCATATTCGGGATACTGAACTGCATGTAAACGCACTCACTGTGTTTCTCGAATCGGCTGTTCCAGACCCTCTTGAAAATCAGTGGTATTTACTTGGACTGAAATACTTAAGCTCAAAATTCAAAAGCTTTTTGAGCCTTTTGAGAGATAGTGAAATGACAACATAACAAAATTAGGATGTCGTGTTTTACAGTGTATTAAGTGCATTAGAGTGCACTGGCGCTAGCAGTAGTACCTTTCTCCATGTGGAAGAGATGCTAACTGTAAGTTGGATTACTTGAACTATTTTTATTTTAAGTTCAAAATTCAAAAACTTACCAGAGCTTGTTATTTTGAAGAGACAGTGAGTGGATATAACTACATTAGGATGCCATGTGTTACAGTACTGTATATAAAGTGCATTAGAGTGCACTGGCTAGTGCTAGCAGTAGTACCTTGCTCTGTGTGGAAGAGATGCTAACTCTAAGTTGTATTGCTTAAACTATTTTTTATTTCATTTCAAAATTCAGAAACTTCTCAGAGATTGTTATTTTGAAGAGACAGTGAGTGGATATGACTAAATTAGGATGGCTTGTTTTACAGTACTGTATACTAGTAAGTGAAGAATTCTTGCACACCTCCTTGGTCAGGTGCGTAGGAGTGGAACCCCTAGGTCACCAACGTTAAAGCAAAGAAAGCTCCCGCACACTGTTCACATTTGCATGGTTTAATGCAAATGTGAACAGTGTGCGGGAGCTTTCTTTGCTTTACAGTACTGTATATAAAGTGCATTAGAGTGCACTGGCTAGTGCTAGCAGTAGTACCTTGCTCTGTGTGGAAGAGATAATGATAAGTTCTATTACTTAAAAAAGGGCATGGCTATACCAGGCGAGATGGGAAGGAACTTGGAAGGATGTCCCTACCCAAGGTGCCCACTGTCTGCCAGGGCCACCTCTGTGCCACAGCCTGTGCAAGGAAGTCTGGGAAATGAATAGAAGAGAGGGAGGAAAGAGAAGGGAAGAGAAGAGAAGGGTGGGGAAGAGAAGAGAAGGGTGGGGAAGAGAAGAGAAGGGTGGGGGAAGACAAGACGTCAGGTGAATTGAGGCAGCCAGGAAGGAAGGAGCAGTGATGGGAGGATAAAGAGGGGAGGGGGAGGAAGGAGGGAGAGGGGCACAGTTGGAGTCTTGGTACAGTACAGGTGAGAGTCAGAGGACAGCCACAGTCTGTGTCAAGAAATCTGGTGAATGAAGGGAGGGTCGATTGCTGAAGGACGGCAGGGGAATGTAGGGAGGCCGGAAGGAGAAATAAGGATAGAGGGAGTAGGAGGGAGAGGGGGCACAGTGGGAGTCTTGGTACAGTACAGGTGAGAGACAGAGGACAGCCAGGAATTCTGGTGAATAAGGAAGGGAGACAGGAAGGAGAAATGATGGAAACAGAGAGGAGGTAGGGGAAGGTAAGGGAGGGGAGGGAGGTATTGGGAGGTAAGGTAAGGGAGGAGGGGAGAGGGGGGAGGTAGGGGAAGGTAAGGGAGGAGGGGAGCAGAGAGGAGGTATGGGAGGAGGGAGGGGGGCACAGTTGGAGGCTTGGTACAGTACAATCAGGCCCGCCGACAGGGGGGGACAAAAGGGTATGTTGTCCCGGACCCAGGGAGAGAGGGGACCCAGAATTGGGTCTTCACGACATTATACTATATGTATTGAGAGGGGGGCCCTTTCAGAGGATTTTGTCCTGGGCCCAGTCAAGGCTGTCAGCGGCCCTGGGTACAGTACTGTACAGTACAGCTTAGAGACAGAGGACAGCCACAGTCTGTGTCAGGAAATCTGGTGAATGAAGGCAAGACGGATCGGTGGAGGACGGCAGGTGAATGTATTGTAGGGAGGAGGGAAGGAGAAATGAGGGGTGTGTGTGTGTGTGTGTGTGGGGGGGGGGTGCACAGTTGGAGGCGGGGTACAGTAAAGGGAACCGAGGACAGTCTATGCACTGTAAAGCACTGCAGCCAGTTAAACATAAAAAAGTAAGTTGCCCTGCTGCCATGAGTTAGATGAACTTGAGTTGAGCCTCGAGTTGAGTTAACTTTAAGTACAAACTTAACCCCTTAGCGCAGAGCCTATGTTATAGCAGTACTGTCAATTCTTACTTAAAAATCTGTTACTTAATCAAAATCTGTTACTTTTTTTGGTACTGTCATAGCAATGTTGTTATGATGTAGTTGAGTATTTTCAGCAAATAGTGAATATGCCCGCTGGCGACCCCATCTGCAGTAGTAGGCTACGGCAGCAGGGTGACTTACCTTTTTTGCGCTTGACTGCCTTGTAATGTTTTACAGTGTGCAAGGGAAGTCCGGATGGAGGGAGTCAGGTGAATGGAGGGAGAGAGGAAGGATAATTGAAGGAGGGAATATGGAGGGAGAAGGGGAGGGCACAATTGGAGTTTGAGTACAGGACAATAGAGAGGTAGAGGACAGTTCAGTCAGAGAGAGTAGAGAGAGAGAGGTTCCATTGGTCCATTGTTTCTGGGTTCTATTATTGCAGTGGGGAGGGGGGGAAATCCCCCTTTAGGCAGACCTAGGCAGACCAGGACTGTTCTATTCAATGCTAGGAGTATTATGACACGCCCCTTTAGGCAGACCGGAACCTGGTCATGTTAGGTGCCCATAGCAACCTATTATATTGGCATATCTCTATACTTAAAGAATCTCTGGTTCAGCCCTCACTCAGTGGCTGGGCTGGGCTTGGCAGCGATGTGATGTGCTGGAGCACTTATGCCTCTTTTTCACATCCGGTTTTCCGCGGCTTCCACTTTTCGCTTTACGTGAGCTGTGTCGTGCCTTTTCGAAAAGCAGAAAGTGGCAGACGAGTCATGATTTGTTGAGCTGTAGGCCTACGAGAAAACTTACAGTGGAAAAGAGGCATTATCTGTGATGTGCTGTGCTGTGCTGGGCTGTGCTGTGCTGTGCTGTGCTGTGCTGTGCTGTGCTGGGCTGTGCTGGGCTGGGCTGGGCTGTGCTCTGCTGTGCTGTGCTGTGCTGTGCTGTGCTGTGATGTGCTGTGCTGTGCTGGGCTGGAGCACTGGAATGGGCTGGGCTGGTCTGAGCTGGGATGGGCTAGGCTACAATACTCTGGGGTGGGCTAGTAGGGCTGGGCTGGGCTGGACTAGGCTGGGCTGGCTTAGGTTGGGCTGGGTTGGGTTGGGTTGGGCTGGGCTGGGCTGGGCTGGGCTGGGATGGGATGGGCTGGGCTGGGCTGTGCTGGGCTAGTAGGACTGGGCTGGGTTGAGCTGGGCTGGGCTGGGTTAGTAGGGCTGGGCTGAGCTGTGCTGGGCTGGGTTGGGCTGAGCTGGGCTGGGCTAGTAGGACCGGGCTGGTCTGGGCTTGGTTGGGCTGGGCTGGGCTGGGCTGGGCTGGGTTGGGCTGGGCTGGGCTGGGCTGGGCTGGGCTGGGCTGGGCTGGGCTAGTAGGACTGGGCTGGGCGGAGCTGGGCTCGACTGGACAGGACTGGTGCTTCGCTTGGCTTGGCTTGGCTTGGCTTGGCTTGGCTTGGCTTGGCTGGGCTGGGCTGGGCTGGGTTGGGCTGGGCTGGGCTGGGCTGTGCTGACAGTTGTTTGGGAGCAGCTCTAGGTCACCAGTGGAGCATTCAACTGGACCATGATATCATTTCCCTGATGAGCTTTTATGCTGTCTGCCTAGAGATGGATGGGGGGCCTTACACACACACACACGCTTGCTTACTTACTTACTTACTCTCTCTCTCTCTCTCTCTCTCTCTCTCACACACACACACACACACACACACACACACACACACACACACACACACACACACACACACACACACACACATACACACACACACACACACACACACACACACAAGCTCACACACTCAACAAACACACGCATGCATGCATGCATGTGCACACACACACACAGTGCAGTGGAGCCAGTTGGACTTTCAGAATCGTTCACATGTTGGATGCTTCATTTACAGTAAGCATGGCTTCTCTGACACTGTCTTCATGTGGTTTGGGCCCTGTGGTGTGCATCATTGCAGTTTATTAGTGATGGGTGTGAAAGTAGTTGTATGAGCACACAAGGGTAATCACCCGCATTCACGCATGCTCACACGCATTCATGAACGAACACACACACACAGACACACAGACACACAGACACACACACACACACACACAAACACACACACACACACACACACACACACACACACACACACACACACACACACACACACACACACACACACACACACACAAAGAAGGACACAGGCCTATGTACAGACATACTGTACATGCATACGTACATTACATACATTACATAACATTATGCAGTCTTATGACTGAGGTCATATTTACTATTTTACACTCAGTAGCTTACCGTGAACACTGTACAGTATGAGAACGGCATGACACAAAAATGTCTTGTGAAGCACTTGTCCATGTTCTCCACTGTCATCACTGCTCCCGGTCCTAAATAAGAACCACTGCAGCAGATGCCGTACTCAAGACTTTCCTCTTAATGATGTCATTGATCTTATTTAAGGGAAAGCTATAACTTATGTTTACATTAGCCAAGCATTCGCTATGCAGGAATAACCCTCCCCCTCCCCCCTCCCCCCCCCCACACACACAGTACCCCGTCACCCCCCCTACCTTCCTCATTTCTAAATGAGAAAGTTGGCAAAGCTAAACGTACCGAGTGTCCTGGTGGTCAGAGTGTGCTGTGGTCACTCTAAATAACACTGTCTATTGCAAATGGAAATAAATGCAGAGACATGCAGGTGCAGGCCCAGCGAGCTCACCATCAGATGAAGAGTTTCATTTGCAAAATGACTTAAACGCCATTTTTGACTTTTTTGTATTTTGTTATTGTTCAACACAGACGCTTTTGCACACCTCTGTAGTTGGGCAGTTGCGTAGGATATTATTCCAGTGGGGTTGTCATTCAAGTTTAAAGAAATCCTGCACACTGTCCACACTGTCCATTAAAGTTTGGTGATTTGAATGGACAGTGTGCAGGATTTCTTTACACTTGTATTTTGTTATTGGAAATGACTGATCACATGTCCTTTTTATCTAAATGTGATTTTTTTTGCCATTCCAATATTTTGGGAACATACTTTTTAAACTCAATGCAATAAGACAGCCTCAAGGGCCGTAAACAGCCCTCGAGACATAGGTTCCCCACCCCTGCTTTAAACCAAACTTGACAGACATGGGATGCCCGACGGAGCTCTCCTGACTCAGACAGTAGCCAGGTTTAAAAAAGATTGGCCAGGGCCTGACGAAGTACCAGGCAGGGCTTTTCCAAATTCGCCTGTCGGGAATCAATCGTTCTTATTTAATAATCTGGGAATCGATGCCACCGCTGCCTGGAAAGAAGTGAGGAGAGGTTGGGATGCATCACCGCTCTAATGAATGAGTTGACAGTAGCCACCCCTCCTATCCTATCCTATGTCAGCGAAAGCTAATTTAGCATTGATGAAGTGATGTTTCATCATGACCACACACTGCTTTAAAAGTTGTTTTTGCTGTGTCATGTTAGCAACGTGTGAGTAACGTTTTGGGATCAATGAGTACGACGAGCAGTTAGCTTAGAAGTAATTGCTCTCAGTCCACCTACTTTGTGCTGCTGTGTAATTCACTAAAGTCGAATAATTGGTTGCTGTGTGCCTTTAAAGTGTGACTGGGGTCTTTGAGACCGGAGTGAATGAGAGGGTGAGAAGAACACGTCTTACATGGTACTCAAAAATAATTGGTTCAAAATGACTGCTTTTGCACACCTCTGTCGTTGGATAGGTGTGTAGGATATTATCCCAGTGGGGTTGTCATTTCATTCAATTGTAAATAAATCCCGCACACTGTCCATTCCACCAACAAACTTCAATACACCGCTTCGGATGACCGAAACGTTGTGTTAAAGTTTGTTGGTGGAATGGATAGTGTGCGGGATTTATTATTTTTTCTCAAACATTTCTTAATTGAAATTGTATTATTTTACATAGCAACCCACAACCACCTCAAACCGAAGGCACATACACACATAAATAAATAGTAATAAAAAGCAAAAACAGAAAACACAATAATCATCATCATCCCAATAATTAAAAATGAACTAGTAACAATATAAATTCCCATTCAAATTCCCACAGTATCCCCGCCCTCTATTTCAATGCAGGATTTATTTACACTTGACTGAAAAATAAGCGATCAGAGGTTGTTTTACAAGAGGAGGTGGGGGCCAACTGATCTTGTTATGACCCATCTTCATGCGCATGTTGTGTAGGGTTGGTCACCCTCTTTTGGAACAATCAATCAATGGCATTTGAACCTTCAAAAGGACACTGGAGATAACCACTTTGCATCTCTCTCTCTCTCTCTCTCTCTCTCTCTCTCTCTCTCTCTCTCTCTCTCTCTCTCTCTCTCTCTCTCTCTCTCTCTCTCTGTACGCTGAGGGAAGGGGATGGAACTGACGAGTGTGTGTGTGTGTGTGTGTGTGTGTGTGTGTGTGTGTGCGTGTGCGTGTGCGTGTGCGTGTGCGTGTGCGTGTGTGTGTGTGTGTGTGTGTGTGTGTGTGTGTGTGTGTGTGTATTGTACCCTTTTTACTAGTGCCACGTTTCAAAATAAATGGGTGTTAAAAATCAAAATCTCTCCCTCTCTCCCTCTCTCTCTCTCTCTCTCTCTCTCTCTCTCTCTGTCTTTCTCTCTCTCTCGCTCTCTCTCTCTCTCTCTCTGTCTTTCTCTCTCTCTCTCTCTCTCTCTCTCTCTCTCTCTCTCTCTCTCTCTCTCTCTCTCTCTCTCTCTCGCTCTCTCTCTCGCTCTCTCTCGCTCTCTCTCGTGCTCTCTCTCTCTGACCACTTTTGTAGAGAGGAAGCGCCTGTGCAAGTCAAACAAGTGAACCTGGTTGGGAAGGCCAAGCCACCTCAGCAAAATGACATCAGGTAAGTTAGCACGTGATGCGTTTGTCGTCTGTTATTGTGGGTTTGTTCATGACACATACTGTATGTATGGCAGCATCAGCTGTATAAATGTGTGTGTGGTAAGAAGAAAGGATGGAGATGTGTACCACTCAAAATACAGAGTAGTCAGAGTAAAGTTTGTAAGGCCCTAGATGTCACTTAACATTAAAATACTGAGAGCAAAAATCTGGTTCAAGCAGATATATTGCGCATACATGTATGTCAACAGGTTTTGGTTCAACATCCTGTATGAGCATGCATTTTCATTAACCCCTTTTTACAGAGCCTGTGTTATAACCTTATTGTCCTCAAAATTGCAATGACCAAGCCTTAATCCAAAATGTATTAAGGCACTCGATAATGTCATGGCAATGTTGTTATGATGTAGTTGAGTCTACAGTACGGGCCTACGGTGGGCCCATCTGTGAAAAAAGGCTATGAGACAATCGAAGAAAAAACACAAAGGTTTCTCCCATGCCACTCTTTTACTTCGTCATGAATTTACAACTCTGACAACTGTGCTCTGACAACGTTTTGGAAATGTCTTTCAAAACAGGACTACTATATAAAGAAAGAGGTGTCGCGGGTGCAATCACCCACCCACGTGCCATAAATGAGAAGGCGCAACAAAAACTAAAGATGCTTAATTTAGTTGGCATTGTTATTTTAGTGATTTTTAGAGACTCTCTTAACAGCTTTCTCCCTCTTTCTCTGTCTCTCTGTCTCTCTCTCTCTCTCTCTCTCTCTGTCTCTCTCTCTCTCTCTCTCTCTCTCTCTCTCTTTCTCATCCTCTCGTTTTTCAGTGGAAGCCCGTTGTTTGTTTCTTTACATACTTAAGTTTCCACCATTGCTCTCTGCTCTTCTGACTCTCTCTGTGGGAACACAGGGGAATAAGAACACTTTTCATGGTGATATTGTTCTGTCCTTGCCGATGAAAAACACATGTGCGCACACACACACATGCGCGTGCGCACGCACACACACACACACACACACACACACACACACACACACACACACACACACACACACACACACACACACACACACACACACACACACACACACACACACAGAAACTCTCTCTCACACACACACACACACACACACACACACACACACACACACACACACACACACACACACACACACACACACACACACACACACTCACACACACACACAGAACAAAGGATAAATAAATAAAGCGACGCTAAAGAGAAAGAAAACAAACACAGTCTTCTCCTGCACAGCTTCAGAGGACTGCATGGCGAGGGTGACAATTATGCCACATTAAAATATTCATGTGCATCAGTCGGCAGCGTCAGCAGCACGCAGGAGAGGCCTGGATTTCTGGTTGTGTGTGTGTTTGTGTGTGTGTGTGTGTGTGTGTGTGTGTGTATGTGTGTTTGTGTGTGTGTGTGTGTGTGTGTGTGTGTGTGTGTGTGTGTGTGTGTGTGTGTGTGTGTGTGTGTGTGTGTGTGTGTGTGTGTGTGTGTGTGTGTGTGTGTGTGTGTGTGTGTTTGCGCGCACATGCGTGGGTGTGTGCGTGGCTGCGTGCATGCGTGGTTACGTGCATACGTGGGTGTGTGTGTGTGTGTGAGAAAGAGAGAGAGAGAGAGAGAGTGAGAGAGAGAGAGAAAGAGAGAGAGAGAATGCATGGGGTGACTACTAGTCAACTAGTTGTACTTCCTTGTCTGTCTCTGCTGTTGTGCGTCGCCTTGAATACCCATCAGCAGACTGACTGACAGCAAATGGGTGAGTTGTCCCAAGCCCAATGACAGGGAGGGTCCCAAATTGAGTTCAATGTGCATTGTGGGTACCCTGTACACCAGGGCTATTCAAATGGCGGCCCTGGGGCCAGATGCAGCCCTTGGACAGCAAGGTTCTGGCCCCCCACAAGCCCTTTCAAATACAGAATTGTTTTTTTTGGAATTTAGAGATAAAAGTATGGGCTCCATTATCATGCTGAAACGGGACACGGGACGTTAAAATGCAGGAAATTACATCTAAGAAATGCAACATTTTCTGGGGGAGGACCCCCAAACCCTCCACTTCAATGAAGTCTCCCATAATTTTTTCATTGATAGTCGGCAAGCATAATACATACGTATAGTTCGGCCCCTTTACTGGGAGGAATTTGAAAAAATTGCCCTCTTTGGAATATAATTGAATACCCCTGCTGTACACGGTTCTTGAGATGTGTGTATTACTTGGTATTTACTTTGTAATTACCCAGTAGATTCCATGCAACTTCTCTCTGTCACCCTGTCTGCTACGCAGAAAATGCACAGTAATTACTGTACTGTAAAGTAAAGCCGTTACCACATTGTTTATGTATTGCGGTGGGGGCCCTTTAGATATTTTTTTTGGTCTTTAACGACTTTATTGATGGTAGGATAGTGTGAGAGGTGGAGAGGCAGCGAATGGGGAGAGAGACGGAGAAGGGTCGGCAAATGACCCGGGACGGGAATCGAACCCGGGTCAGCCGCATGGTTGACGAGTGCCCTACCGGTTGGCCACGGCAGGGCCAAAGTGGGGGCCCTTTTAGGTGACAAAGGAGTCACTGACTGTACAGGTCTTCCACATATTACCGTCAGTCTGTTGTGATCAAGTGCCTTCACTTATCAAATTATCTTTAGGTAATTAGGTCACTGCTCCGCTTCCCTCATATTCACATCATCAGCTCTTCTTATATAAGAGCAGACACCTCTCGTGATAGACAGGCAACGTTAATAATAGCATCACGTTACATTTAGCTGACACTCTGATTCAGAGTGACGTACAGTAAATTAGGCACATGGAGGGGAAGTCAGTGTGGAGTAGCATGGGACTGGGGCTGTGTTATAAAAGTAAGAGTATGTACATCCCACCTCTCTAAGGCCATGTGCTGGCTGGGTCATGGAATTTCTGGACTATCATGGAATTTCATAAATGTTTTTCCAGTCATGGAAAGTCATGAAATTTTACCATTTTGCATGCACAGTCATGAAATATAATGGCATTTTCTTAACAGTTGTGTAAAAGCAAAAACGTTTTTGTTTGGTGTACTTCATTGTTTCTTACTACTTATACTACAACGCTTCGCCAGAGACAGTTAAGTTTTGCACTCTGATGTGCAACATTTTAGAATGCAATGAGCCCACTGAAGTCTGGCGGTGGCTCGGTGTCGGCTCTAGGGGAGAAGATAATCTTCAGTTTTCACACTTAAAAAAACTTTTTAACATCATTTCTTTTTTCCGAAATGGTCAATGGAATTCTGTTTTTTGGGTCTGGAAAGTCATGGAAAATCATGGAATTTTATATCTGAATTAGAGTGGGAACCCTGACAAAGTGTAGTGTAGTAGTGTAGGCATTGTTTTTGGACCCATGTCTTATCTACTGTATGACTAGAGGGTGGAGTATGTGTCTCTGGGTAGTGACTAGTGATTACGCCCTATCCATCTTACCTGTGCTCAGCGGAACATGTGACTTTTAAAAATGACACATGCTACCCAAGGCAAGGCAAGGCAAGTTTATTTGTATAGCACATTTCATACAGGGGTGCAACTCAATGTGCTTCACAAAAAACCCACAATCACATGCCTGATGAAGACCCTGTTGGATCGAAACGTTGTATGACCTGAATACATTTTCAAAGCGGAGCTACAGTGTGCAGACTTCTACTTTTTCCACTGGGCTGTGTTACCCTGAGTGAAAACACAGCTGGCCAGGGCTGTCTTGAAGACTCACACATGTGATGGAGTACGCAGAGACTGAATTTCGTTGTGTGCTTTGTAATCACAGTGACAAATTGGAAGCACTTTCACTCTGACTTTCAGATGCTTTGCTCAAGGACAATTCATGCTTGAAGGTGCAGAAAAGCCACCCTCCTTTTTCCCCAACTGCTGCAGGCAATCTTAACATTAACCATTTGAATTTATTTGATTTTGATTCATCTCAGATTTTGTTAAGATAAATCAAACAGCCTCAACAAAGTCAACAAAACAAAATAATATCAATAAAAAAACAGTTAACACACCTACAAAAGGAGTGGGAAGAAGCATAGTTTATTGAATCCCACTCCTACACATTCAAAATATAATACATATTACTTTTGATGACTTCTATGTAATTCAAAACTATGCCATACATGTTATACATGCATATCCATTTCACTAAAAACAACAATGCAAAACCATGGGACTACATACTATATGGGAGGCACTTCATACTGGTTTGCTGGCCAGTCTTATAAGCAGTCATTCTCAAGCCATATAGATGGTTTCTAGACACTAGGCGTGTGTACAATTGTGGTCAATAATTTTGGAATGAGGAGTCTGCACACTTAAAATCCTTTTCTCTTAGTGTTTTTATTATTCAAAAAATACAGTCAGCTTTTGTCCTGCACCTTTTCCTGGGATATGAACAATCTTCACCTTCAACTCAATGGGCGCATTCCAATATGCAACCTTGCGTCCTCCACTTGTGCTTGTGACCTCACGTTTTGCTGATGCCCCGCCTCCATGGAGAAAACAATTAAGTTTCCCCGCTGTAAGGCTAGCCACAAGCATTTTTGGGTGACTATTCTTCATTCACCATCCAGTTCTCAAATGAGAAAATGACTTTACAATTCAGCATTTGTGAGATATTGAAATATAATGCTGTTGTCAGTGATGTCATCATGACATATTACTTCCTGGTACCAGGCCACAAGCACAAGTGGAGGACGCAAGGTCACATATTGGAACACACACAATGTGTAATGTGTGATCAATGGCAAATTCAAATGAGCGCTGGTCTTGGTGCTGAAACGACCCAGTAGAGAAGCAGAAGCCTCATGCAATTGTGTGTGTGTGTGTGTGTGTGTGTGTGTGTGTGTGTGTGTGTGTGTGTGTGTGTGTGTGTGTGTGTGTGTGTGTGTGTGTGT
>NC_085880.1:40905998-40920998 GCF_034702125.1 Engraulis encrasicolus | reverse complement strand
TTCTTTAAGTATATAGAGATATGCCAATGTAATAGGTTGCTATGGGCACCTAACATGACCAGGTTCCGGTCTGCCTAAAGGGGCGTGTCATAATACTCCTAGCATTGAATAGAATAGTCCTTAGGTCTGCCTAGGTCTGCCTAAAGGGGGATTTCTCCCCCCTCCCCCTTGCAATAATAGAACCCGGAAACAATGGGGCGATGGAACCTCTCTCTCTCTACTCTCTCTGCCTATACTGAAGGCTACAGGTTACTGTAGGCCCCCACAGAGCGGAAATTCTGCAACAAAACTACATAGACAGCATCATGATTCTGACCCACGAATAAAGCATATATGTGAGCCAACTGGTGGAGTCAAATATTAACCAGATTTGATAATACATTAAAGGAGTATGCCACTATTTTGGGGCTTAAAATAGTGGCATACCCCTTTAAAGTAGCTGACTAATTTATTCAATACACGTTATTATGATAATTCAGCTTTAAAATAAAACAATCGTCTGCCTATCGGGAGGCTCTGGCAGTTGGGGACCCCTAAGGCTGCAGCCATATCTAGCCTGTGCATTAATCCAACCTCAGCACATAGCAAAGCTTAGCATGACATAGCCTATTAAGCCAAGATACCGTATGACATAGCACAGCACAACAAGAAATGAGAAATGACACATCGTAGGACAGCAAATTTAAATGTGCGATGCCTGTTTCTCTGAAGCTCCTGCTTTGTTCTGACTTGTCAATAGTCCAACTACTTCCCTCAAATCTTGATGGCTCATACATTTAATCCGTTAAAACTAAGGCTGTAATGATATTGCACCGAACCGAGGGATCGCGGTATGCAGACCCACGAACCCCTATCGCGAACCTTCCTCGCAGAACCGCGATGCGCCCTTTCAAAGCTGTTACCTCAGTTTAGAAAACACCAGGCTACATGCAGGAAAGAGTTCGCATATGCGCTTTAAAAAAAAACAAGTACAGAAAGGGCGCACACGTGTGAGAAACACTTCTCTTCTTTAACCCCTTTCTCTTATAAAAATGCTGCGTCCAACCAGCACCTGTTGTTATCCATTGCCTGAGCAACCTCCGCGAGACGAATAACTCGCGCAAACATCGCAAGGTGAAGCATATAATATTTTTTTTTATTATTATTATTATTTTATTTTTTTTTCTCCTGAAATCGTGGGCCGTATCGAACTGTGGGTCACATATTGTGATACAAACCGAATCGTGTGTTGGGTGTATCGTTACAGCCCTAGTTAAAACACAGCGTTATTAAATTTCTTGTTACCAGAATGGTAATGACCGAGTCGTAGTGCATTACGAAAGGCCCTGTGTTATGTCATAGTAGAGTAGTAGTAGTATGGTAATTAACCTTTCAATGACTATTACAGCGTGCCTCACATGGTACGGCGTGCATTATGGGGCTACATGTACATAAATTGCTAACAGCATTATTGTTCTCATAAAGCCTGTTACTGGAATGGCTTGTGGCAACAATTGTGTCCAAATGTAGCCCAGGCCTCCTGCTTCACGCCTCAGAGAAATGACATGTCAACCGGTAAAATGCAACTCTCATGTGACTGACTACACAGAGAGAGAAAAAAATGAAGCAACAAAATAATAGCTACATTTACACGCACACACACACACACACACACACACACACACACACACACACACACACACACACACACACACACACACACACACACACACACACACACACACACACACACACACACACACACACACACACACACACACACACACACACAGAAGCTGAACACATAAACACAGACGACACAAGCACGCACACATACATGCACGCACGCATGCACACACACACACACACACACACACACACACACACACACACACACACACACACACACACACACACACACACACACACACACACACACACACACACACACACACACACACACACACACACACACACACACACCACTATAAGCAGTGCACACATTTAGTACACGTTTGGTGAAAGACATCAACACCTCAAGCCTCAAGCCCATAACACACAGTCCACACACAACACCCACTTCACACAACACTTCACACAACAAACACTCGACACAACAAACGCTTAATACAGCTAAGTATAGATCTGCCTGGATATGCCTACATGACGCTCCAAGGCTTGCCCACACTCCCTCCTAAGACAGATTAGTGTCTCTGTGTGTGTGTGTGTGTGTGTGTGTTTTATTCGTGTGCATGTTTGTGTGCAAGCATGAATGTGTGTGTGTGTATGTGGCTTTTGCGTGTGTGTGTGTGTGTGTGTGTGTATGTAGGAACAGGTATTGGTTAGCTGGGCGAGTTGGGTTGAGTTCATATCATTTCTGGTGTGTGTGTGTGTGTGTGCGTGTATGTGCGCGTGTGTGTGCATGTGTATGTGCGTGCGTGCGTGTGTGTGTGTGCGTGTGTGTGTGTGTGTGTGTGTGTGTGTGTGTATGTGTATGTGTGTGTGTGTGCGTGTGTGTATGTGTATGTGTGTGCAAGTGCATGTTTGTAAGAACTGGTATTGGCTAGATAGGCGTGTTGGGTTCATATCAGTTCTGGTGTGTGTGTGTGTGCACGCAAATGTGTGTAGAAACAGGTATTGGTTAGCTGGGCGTGTTGGGTTGGGTTCATATCAGTTCTGGTGGAGCTGGGCCATATGGGCGTCTCCTCTCCGCCAAGGGAACCCAGCACGCGGGCAGCTCTGTTGGGCTGCAGCCTCCATCTGCTCCCCCTACCTACCACACCGCCCTCTCTACCTCTCTCCTTTAGACCAGTGATTCTCAACTGGTGGGTCGGGACCCAAAAGCGGGTCGCGGAGCTGTGATGTAATGCAGCACTAAAAATGACTATGATGTCGAAGACAGTGAAACATGGTTAATAGGCCTTTTCCTCTCCACTACTTCATAAGAAACATTGTATATCAGCATACAATGCAAATAATGCATATTATGAAATGCATGGTAATATTTTTTCTTATTATTGGAAGAATCTGACGGTACGACACACAGTTTGGGTCACAACATATTGACCACAGGAAATTGTGGGTTTCAAGACTATTCCAGTTGAGAACCACTGATTTAGACAACCTACCTCTCTCTTGTCGAAATTCTTCTTTTGCTGTCTCTCTCAGTTCGATACAATAATACTACGTTACTAGCTACCTAGCGATCTTTTGTCTGTCCCCTATTGAGAGACTTTCCCCCCCAAGAAAATTGGGTAACACTTTCTATGAAGCCCATATCTATAGCACATTATGAGTGCATTCATAACATCTTATAATGCACATCATAATCATAGTGCGTTATGACTACACTCATAACTCTTCATGATGGAGCATATCAACAGTTATGAATAACAAAAAAATCTAGCTTATAATGCATAATAAATCTTAGGGTGTTTTGAATGCTCGTGACTGGTTAAAAACTTCCTTCAGTGAACAGGCTTATAATACATTATATCTGTCATGATGCACAATGATTAATTATGATGCGCATTATAAGTTGTTATAAATGCGCCCATAATGCGCTATAAATATGGGCTTCATAGAAAGTGTTACCGAAAATTGTGGCCCAAGACACTGAACTGGACTGGTTACAAATAAGCGTTCCTTAACATATCTAATCTGTTCCTTATGTTTCATGTTTAAAACCTAAATAAATACATTTATTAATTAAACATTAAATAAATTGCATGTAAAACCTAGGACCCTCATTTTGTATTAGGATTTGATCATTCACTTCTAACATACCCCCATTGTTAATTAAAAAAATCCCCTCAATTCTCAAGAGCCTGAATGCAGCGTAGGCTATATGTCGCTCCAGGCTAAAATGGGTTAACATTATAAGTTGCCTAATTATTTGATGACGTCACAAATTGCCTACCCCCATTTAAAAATCCCCACTACACTACTGCTTATTGGCAAGGCTGAGTGGCCTCTCCAACCGCTGACTAGCCGTTGCTATCACTCTCACTCGCTCATGTTTGCCCCACACTCTCAATTTCTCTGTCTCTATTAGTCACACAACATGCACACACACGCACGCACACACGCTTGCATGCATGCAGGCACGCACGCACACACTCACACACGCACGCACACACGCATGCATGCATGCAGGCACGCACGCACACACTCACGCACGCCCTCACATACACATGCGCATGCATGCATGCACACACTCACGCACGCATGCACATTCACACACACACACACACATGTATGCATGCATGCACACACTCACACACTCACGCACTCACGCACGCATGCACATGCACACACACACATGTATGCACGCATGCATGCACACACGCGCACCCGCGCGCACAACATGCTGTGCTGTCCTTAGAAGAACTGCCCTCTTCCCCGATGTGGACCTCCTCCTCCCTGATATGGTCTATTCTCTGTTGTCCCTGGACACACACACACACACACGCACTCACACACACACACACACACACACACACACACACACACACGCGCACACACACACACACACACACACACACACACACACACACACACACACACACACACACACACACACACACACACACACACACACACACGCACACACACATCACATCAGATCATGAAATAGAGGACTGTCCTCCCACCTCTCTCCATTTCCTCCCTCCCCACTTCTCTCTCTCTCTCTCTCTCTCTCTCTCTCTCTCTCTCTCTCTCTCTCTCTCTCTCTCTCTCTCTCTCTCTCTCTCTCCCCCCCCCTCTCTCTCTCTCTCCCTCATTTCAAGTGCAGCTCCATTCATAATTGAAGGCCTGCTGCTGCTGCTGGCTAATCGGCACACGGTTTGCTGTCGTCACTGAGGGATTGTGGGTAGTGTTGTTGTTACCCTGGTGGCGCGTGGCGCGGCCAGATCTAGTGGTGGAGGCTCTCATTTTTTTTCGAAAGTGCGCTCAACTCCAAACTGTTTTTTTACAAAGTCTTTGGGTGTTTTGTAAATATGATATGATTTTTTTTCTATCTGTATTGGCCATTATAGAATAGCTGCTGAACTGGCAATAAAAGTAAACCATCAATAAATCAATCAATCAACAAGGTCTTCGGGTTCTACACTCTCGAGTGTGAAAAGCAGTACTCTTGAGTATTATCTAAATTTTGTTTTTTAACACTTTTTATGTATCCTATTATTTTATGCCACATCTTCTTTTACCATGGGTTGGACAATGCTGTCAGTGTTGCAACTGTACACTGCACCTAGATGGCTTTATTTATCATCTAAAGTTTACTACTAATTACTAATTACTGCACTCTGCGCTGACCCCTTATTTTACTTGCTTGAATTTCTTCCTTGTAAGTCGCTTTGGTCAATGGCGTCTGCTTTATGTAATGTAATGTAATGAGTGTGATTCTTGTATTTTATGTTAGTGGGTTCGCATGACAGACAGACGTTTCGGCCTAAGCCTTCTTCTGTGTCTTACCTGTGGTGCGTGCACTAGCGATGGCTGCTGGATTAGATCTAGTGGTTTGTTCGTTTTAGTTGCTTAGCTTTTAAAGTGTCTGCCAAATGTAATGTAATGTACTGGTGGGCGCAACACTGATGTCCTCTGGCCCACCCTGACCACAAGACGCCCAACCGCCAGGCAGGCCGTCACCTTCAGCCTTCTCTCTCTCTGCCTGTTTCTTTTTTCCTTGTTGTCTGTATAAGTAAATGGTGTCTACATGTATTGAATATGGGCTGTGAACCACAAATGTCTAACTAAAGCTGAACCGGATGATGGAGCTGACCTGGCTGATGTGAAATCAAATATCTCTATGGGACAATCAACAAGGTCTTTGGGTGGCGCACTCTTCAGTGTGAAAAGCTGCACACGCACTCTTGAGTGTGATTCTTGTATTTTATTTCAGTGGGTTAGCATGACAGACAGACAGATGTTTCGGCCTAAGCCTTCAGCTCTTCCCTGTGGTGCGTGCACTAGCGATGGCCGGGTTAGATCTAGTGGTGGGCACAACACTGATGTCCTATAGCCCACCCTGACCACAAGACGCCCAACCGCCAGGCATGCCGTCACCTTCAGCCTTCTCTCTCTCTATGTCTGTTTCTCTTCTCCTTGTTCTCTGTATAAGTAAATGGTGTCTACATGTATTGAATATGAGATGTGAACCACAAAGACCTAACTAAAGCTGAACCTGATAGAGCTGACCTGCCTGATGTGAAAACAAATACTAATTTATTGTCACTATGGGACAATAAAGAATCTAATGTAATCACCCTCTTCCTCCTTCTCTATCACCTCTCTTAGACACACCATTGTCCTTTTTTGTCCAAATGCTTTGTCTATATCAATCCTGTTTTCACACTCCTGGTTTTACTGCTGTGCTCTACCTTTTTTGCTCTCTCTCCTCTATGTCTATGATTCTCTCTCTCTCTCTCTCTCTCTCTCTCTCTCTCTCTCTCTCTCTCTCTCTCTCTCTCTCTCTCTCTCTCTTTCTCTCTCTCTACCAAAATGGTGTTTCTTTCCACACACATACAGACATTGCCCCCACAATCTGTGAAGCTGGTGAATTTGTGTCCACTCTGAGGCCAAATGTAAACGATAGCGCCTATCCCCCCACCACATTCTGGTTTTCAGCATTTTTCACTTGGGTTCCACTAAGGGTTTGTTGTCTTAATCCAAATTCAAAAGGTCAGCATCTATGTTTGTGTTAGCGACAAACATTGATTTTTGTATCAGGTGTGCATTATTTCTTGTATCATTTGAACATATATAATCTATGGGCTCTAATGGGTGGGCCTGCAGTGTATGCACAAAGTTCCTATATGATGAACAATGCAGTCAGAATCTTACGACTGACTAAACAAGTGCTGATCAGTGTGTGTGTGTGTGTGTGTGTGTGTGTGTGTGTGTGTGTGTGTGTGTGTGTGTGTGTGTGTGTGTGTGTGTGTGTGTGTGTGTGTGTGTGTGTGTGTGTGTGTGTGTGTGTGTGTCTGCGTCTGCGTGCGCACATGCATGTGTGTGCACGCGCGCGCGTGTGTGTATGTGCGTGCGTGCGTGCATTCGCGCGTGTGTGTGTGTGTGTGTGTGTGTGCATGTGTGTGTGTGCGTGCACGTGCGTGTGTGTTCATTGTTTTTTTCCTCCTCTCATCTCATTTTTTTTACTGCTGGAGAATGTAATTTACCAGCAAAAACAAAAGCATGCGCTGGCTGGTGAGGTTTGGCCCCCTGGGAGCATGTGTGGCTTTGTATTTATAGTAGAGCTCTGGTGCCACAGGGGGGCAGGCCTGGGGGACAAACAGGCTCTGAAGTGGGGCCACAGGGTTCTCTTGCCTGACCTGGGTCCTGCCACCCAGGGCCGGATTAACATATCCCGGGTCCCCTAGGCGATCGGTTGTAGGACCCCATGGAAAGACAAATCTGTAACAAAATTGCATAATTCTAAGTGGGGAATGAAGGATGTTTGCTAATGCTGTCTTTTGTAGGCCCATAATGCAAGCCATGCCACCAGTGGAACGCTGTAATAGTAATTGGATAGTTAAGTACCATAGTACTACACTACTATGACATAATACAAGGCCTTTAGTAGGCCTAATGCACTACGACGTCATTGCTATTATGATAACAGCAAATTTATAATACTGAGTGTTAACAGGTTAAATACAGTAATAAAGTGTTTTTTTTATCTTGGATTATAATGGTGCTGATGAGGTTATTATGCGTGAAATACTAGCACAACAACCAATGGTCTCATCCTGGCATGCGTTTCAAAACAACATTGTTGCTAATTGGTTTTCAGCGATACCTTCGAGAAACGTGGTCCCCTGGTTAGAGATATCATTAGATGTGAGACGAAAATCACAGATGGTGTTTTTGTTATTTACGGTATATGTATTACAATTATATACTAAACATCATCTACTCTATTACCATCTTAATCTATATTAGCATTTTTCTTGAGAAATGTTCGCTAAGTACCAAACCCTTCACCACTTCTCTTTAGTGCCAGTGTCTCTGTAAAAGCATGGCCTCCCCTAGCACATGAAATTAAGTAGTCAACTGATATTATCTATACTTATTATATGGTGTGACGTCATCGGTCGAATGCTCCATTCATTTCCGCTCCGCTCCGCGTCGGGGTCTAAAGATTCTCTCTGTCGTGCTGCTATTCCACGGTAGCGACCTTCTCGCCGAACGTTAACCCTTACACAACTATATTATCTATATACACAATGTCCCCAATATATTTGCCTACTTTTACCCCTTCTCTCTTTCACCACTCTCCCTCTCTCTCTCTCCCTCTCTCTCTCTCTCTCTCACGCTCTCTCTTTTTTTGCTGGCGCTGTTCCTTTAAGAGCGCAGCCTCCCTGAGAGAGGAGAGGAAGTAGCCGCCTCCCCCAGACGGACGCTGCCGCTCTGCCTGCCGCTCTGCCCGCCGCTCTGCCCGCCGCTCTGCCTTGGCATAATGAGGGCATCTCGCGCCAGCCAGCTCTCCCATCTCTTCTTCTTCTTCTTCTTCTTCTTCTTCTTCTTCTTCTTCTTCTTCTTCTTCTTCTTCTTCTTCTTCTTCTTCTTCTTCTTCTTCTTCCTCCTCTTCTTCTTCTTCTTCTTCTTCTCCTTCTTCTTCTTCTTCTTCTTCTTCTTCTTCTTCTTCTTCTTCTTCTTCTTCTTCTTCTTCTTCTTCTTCTTCTTCTCCTTCTTCTTCTTCTTCTTCTTCTTCTTCTTCTTCTTCTTCTTCTTCTTCTTCTTCTGCTCGGCTTGCACTACCTCTCCTGTGGGAGGCCTTGGCTGTAGGCTGGGCTCCGTGTCACATGATGCACCAGAGCGTCTTCTGATTGGCTGACTTGGTTGGCTGGCTGCTTAAATAGCGGTCTCGTGTAGTTTTCCACTGGCCTCTGGTTTTCATGGCGAAACTTCTTTAACGACTTCAGTTTCTCGGGTAGCGTAGGTCGTTTTTGGTGTACTACACAGTTTTATGCATCCAAGAGGGTAAGAGTTAGCCCATTGATGCTGGATGTTGTGTTACGCAACATTGGCCCTGGCGCCTGAAGCTGCATGACACAACATTCAGGCTCATGAGATTTAAGTAAATTTTATTAAAAATCTTGGTATGTTCGAACACACTCTAATGCAAGATGAGTGTCTTAGCGTTTAAATGCAACTCATGGCATGTTTTTATGTGCTTCAGAGGCTGAGATATTTTGTTTTTTATAGGCTGAGGGCAACTTAACCCCTTAGCACAGAACCTATGTTATAACCTTACTATCATCTACATTTTAAAGGGTATGTCTTAATATGTTACTTAAGGCTCTCGGTAGTCATATCAATGTTGTTATGATGTAGTTGAGTATTTTCAGCAAATAGTGAATAGGCCCGCCGGTGACCCCATCTGCAGTAAGAGCCTAAAAAGAGCTTAGGCATTCAGCACCTTTTTTGCAAGTGCTTTAGGCACCAATGGGTTAAATGGCGGTGGCCCTGTGTCATCATCAGCGCTAGGCTACTGTAGGCTCTCTCTTACTTATCTCATCAGTTTCCCCGGTGACGGGAATGGAACGCACATTCATAACCACATTGGGGACTATTTAGGAGGCTCCTTTGTGGAACAGGGTGGACAGAGTATGAGTTAGCAGAAAGTGTACAGCCAGGTTTGCACAAAAAATGGAGAGAGAGAGAGAGAGAGAGAGAGAGAGAGAGAGAGAGAGATGGAGAGCGCGCGATGGAGAGAGAGAGAGAGAGAGAGAGAGAGAGAGATGGAGAGCGCGCGATGGAGAGAGAGAGAGAGAGAGAGAGAAAGAAAGAGAGAGATAAGGGATAAGGGAAGGGGGAAAGATAGAACGAGTTAACAAAGGAACAGGGAGAGAGAAAGAGTGAAGAATGGACTAGGGGAGAGAATGAGAGAGAGAGAGAGAGAGAGAGAGAGAGAGAGAGAGAGAGAGAGAGAGAGAGAGAGAGAGACTGAAGCTGAGGCAGACAGAGGGAAATCAGTGCGAGTGTTGTTGGCACGGGAGTAGTGTAGTCACTGACGTGTGACAGTGAGACATATCAAAAACCAATGACTTGTACAAGGAGGAGGAGGAGAAGGGAAAAAGAACAGGCAAAAAATAGGAACGCCAAGGGAGAGATTGACAGAGAGAGGGGCACAGGGGGGGAGAGAGAGAAAGAGAGAGAGAGAGAGAGAGAGAGAGAGAGAGAGAGAGAGAGAGAGAGAGAGAGAGAGAGAGAGAGAGAGAGAAGAGAGCGCACGGTAGAAAGAAGTGACAAGTGTGAGAAAGGAAGTGAGATACTGTATGTATGAGAGAGAGAGAGAGAGAGAGAGAGAGAGAGAGAGAGAGAGAGAGAGAGAGAGAGAGAGAGAGAGAGAGAGAGAGAGAGGAAGAGAGTGAAAGGAGAGGCTGATGGACAGGCTGAGGAGAGTATAGACAGAGCATCTGAAGCGTCGCATCTTTCCAGATGGAGGATGGTTACCACAGAGCAGAGCGGGGGTACACAACACGCACACACAGACATCCACATAGGAAGAAGACAAGACAAGACAAGACAAGAGGGGAGAGATAGGCAGAGTGGAAGAAAGGCAAGACTTGACAGTGTGACAGCGTAAGTGAGAGATGGCAAGAGGGAGAAAGGAGGGAGGGAGGGAGGAGGGAGGGAGAGAGAGAGAGAGAGAGAGAGAGAGAGAGAGAGAGAGAGAGAGAGAGAGAGAGAGAGTAGGGAGGCAGGGAGGGAGAGAGAGAGAGGCATGGGGGAAAACAGAAGATTGTTGTGTGGGCAATGAGGTAGGGACAAGGAGGTGGAAAAGAAAGAGAGACTGAGGGAGGGGGGGCGATAGAAAGAGTGAAGAAGGAAATAGGGAGAGAATGAGAGAGAGAGGAAACTGAGAAAGACAAACTGATAGAGAGAGGAAACTGAGAAAGAGAGATTGACAGAGAAATAAAGGAGTGGTAGAGATAGATAGAAAGAGAGATGGAGAGAGCAAGAGAACGAGAGATATAGTGAGAACAGTAGACTATAGGAAAAGAGACTGAGAGAGAGAGAGAGAGAGAGAGAGAGAGAGAGAGAGACGGGGAGAGAGAGAGAGAGAGAGAGAGAGAAGGAGAGAGAGAGAGAGAGAGAGAGAGAGAGAGAGAGAGAGAGAGAGAGAGAGAGAGAGAGAGAGAGAGAGAAGGAGAGGCTGAGAGAAATAAGGCAGAGGGGGGAGAGAGATGGTGAGAGCATTAGAGCAGTACTGCTCCTCTCCACGCTGCTTCCGCATGGCTGCCCTCTGTGGCCTGGCATGGCATGGCATGGCATGGGCGCGAGCAGGGCTGACTTACGGACCGGGCTAGTGGGGCCAGTACCCAGGGGCCCATCCACACATATTGTCCCGGGCCCAGGGAGATAGGGACCCCAGAATTGGGTCCCCATTGCATTGTATATATTGGGTAGGGGGCCCTTTCAGATTACTTTGCCTAGGGATCAGCGAAAGCTGTCAGTGCCCATGCAATTTAGGGGCCCATAAGGGCTCATAGCGATGCCGACACTGGTCTATTTTTAGGATAAACTGTATATATACATTGGTCTATATTTACACTGTCATATTATACATTTACACTTAATTTAATGACCATATATTCACATATGTGGGGGGAAAAACTCCCGAACTCCAAAACACAAAGTCTTTCAAAGTGGTTGCTGAACATCCGAATGTTTGTGGAAACAGACAGCAAATGGCCATGGATGGGGGACCGGTCCTTGTTGCTTGGCCCAGGGGCCGCTGGAGTCAAAATCCGTCCCTGTGGCGCGAGGCGACGGTCGAGTGAACACGGTGCCCGTGGCGCGGGAGTTCCGGTGGGGACGGAGCCTCACGCTGCCAGACACGGTCACGTGCAGCCGGTGCCATATGCCCACGCACCGCCAACCCGGCGTGGGCACAGACCCTCGCGCCCGCCCCGGCCCTGGCCATGTTGTCACTCGCAAACAGCGGCAGCAGGGCCGGATTAACGCACAGGCTAGCTACAAATGGCATGTTTGCAGCCTAGGGGCCCCCATTTGTCAGGGCCCCCCTGATTGGCCAATAGTGTCAAATTGCATAATAAAGAAAAGATGCAATATTGAATAAATCATCTGTTGTGGTGAGTACAGTTGATAAGCATGTTATCCTTAATATTTAGCTCGTAATTATAACACTGTCTACGTAAATTTATGAAGAAATGTAGCTTCCGGGGGGACCCACAGCAACCTGTAGCCTAGGGGCCCCAGGCCATCTTAATCCGACCCTGGGCGGCACTCCCCAGCGTGGGCACAGACCCTCGCGCCCGCCCCGGCCCTGGCCATGTTGCTACTCGCTATCGGCGGCAGTGGCACGCTGGCATATAGCACATGGTTGGGTGCACGCGCTGGCATATTGCACAAGGCCCCAACCTAATGGGTACCCACCTGTGGTTGCCCAGTCCAGCATGAAGCCCAGCCTGCATGTATGGCGACCACTGACATTGAGACAGGCGTAGCAGATTAGAATCCGAACTACACAATCAGATTGGGTTATTTTTCTTTCTTTCTTTCTTTCATTCAAATCGTCCATTTCTTTAAGGAGGAACTGCAATGACAGTTTTAATCAGTGCCCGCCTGTGGTGACCCAGTCCAGTCTTCCTATGGAGCGTGACGCCCAGCCTGCATGTACGGCAACCACTGACATGTAGCATATCAGAATCCCAACTATACAATCAGATTGGGTTATTTTATGGATCTTTTTTTAATAACTGTCAGGGTGTATCTTAACTATTGAGTTTCTTAATTAGTAGCCTAATCATTTCTTCATATACTTTCTACCTATATGGCATATTAACAAAGTCCCAGCCTAATGGGTACACGCTGGCATATTGCACAAGGCCCCAGCCTAATGGGTACACGCTGGCATATTGCACAAGGCCCCAGCCTAATGGGTACACGCTGGCATATTGCACAAGGCCCCAGCCTAATGGGTACACGCTGGCATATTGCACAAGGCCCCAGCCTAATGGGTACACGCTGGCATATTGCACAAGGCCCCAGCCTAATGGGTACACGCTGGCATATTGCACAAGGCCCCAGCCTAATGGGTACACGCTGGCATATTGCACAAGGCCCCAGCCTAATGGGTACACGCTGGCATATTGCACAAGGCCCCAGCCTTATGGGTACACGCTGGCATATTGCACAAGGCCCCAGCCTAATGGGTACACGCTGGCATATTGCACAAGGCCCCAGCCTAATGGGTACACGCTGGCATATTGCACAAGGCCCAGCCTAATGGGTACACGCTGGCATATTGCACAAGGCCCCAGCCTTATGGGTACACGCTGGCATATTGCACAAGGCCCCAGCCTAATGGGTACACGCTGGCATATTGCACAAGGCCCCAGCCTAATGGGTACACGCTGGCATATTGCACAAGGCCCCAGCCTAATGGGTACACGCTGGCATATTGCACAAGGCCCCAGCCTAATGGGTACACGCTGGCATATTGCACAAGGCCCCAGCCTAATGGGTACACGCTGGCATATTGCACATGGCCCCAACCTAATGGGGGCCCGCCTGTGGGGCCCCAGTCCAGTCCTCCTATGGAGCATGGAGCCCAGCCTGCATGGACCGTATGGACACCACCGACACTGAGACAAGAGCAGCAGAGCCAAATCAATTCATAGCTACACGAGGCGTTACACCTAGCATTTATTGACAGTCTAAAGCAACAGAGTAACAAATCGAGCCTTCTCTTGATCTTTTGTTGCTATCATTATTTTTATATTCATTGTCATAAACTAACACCATTGCTGCTGCTGCTGCTGCTGCTGCTGCTGCTGCTGCTGCTGCTGCTGATGATGATGATTATTATTATTATTGGTAGTAGTAGTAATTGTGTAGTTGAGAAGGAATTATTCCTGACGTAGCTGTATTTGTTGATGGTGGTGATGTTGCTAGTGTAATTTAGCATACTATGCATAAATAGCAAAAGCATACCCCACACATACTGTACATCAGTGACGTGCGGTCAACTTTATGGCTGGTGAGGCAGTGACTTTTCCAATATCAGATTTTCAAATATATATCAATATTTGCCAAATACCTATAAGTTCCATATGCCGCTTTCTGAACATAAGGTAGGCCTACATATTAAAACATACTGCATTTAGAGAAAATGCTATTAGATATCTCTCTCTCACACACACACACACACACACACACACACACACACACACACACACACACACACACACACACACACACACACACACACACACACAAACACACACAACACACACACACACACACACACACATACACAGGATTCAGTGGTCCAGACTCGGCGTTGGCGCAGGGGGCGTGGGTAAACAACGGTGGGGGGCAGTGCCATTTAACAAGTTTGAGTCATATAACTGGCGGCAGAGTCACGTTTAGTTCTACCTAGGCTACCTACTGCACAGGCTGCGCTACTAGGCCTGCTAGGCCTACTCCTCCTCCCTACACCAATATGTCTGTTAGAAAGGTGGACACCACATTCAGATCAGACGCGATATGTGTCCAGGATTATACTGTATTTTTATAGGCCGTCAAGATACAAGGCCATTCTCAGTGTTTTCTGGTCTTTGAAAGAGGGGACGCTGATAACCCCAAGCCACACGAGCATTTTGGACAAAAATGCTCTTATGGTGAATTTTGAGGTCTGCTTATCAGCGTTCCTTTCACTCCACCACTCGAAAATACAGATCCGATGCTTGCGTTGTAATAGGCTACCGCTTACACAGCAACAATTCACATTATGCATTCAACAACAGAATATCACCCCACTGGGATGATCCTTCTGGTAGCCTGTGAAATAGATGAAGCCAGACGTGGCCGTGATCATGGACAGCTACCACCTCCGGTAGAAAAGACTAGAGTAGACAGAAAATAGGCACGACATGGTGCGTCATTTGAGGACACTCCTCCTGAGAACCGTCAACTATCCCACTCATCCACATCATACCACTGCGGACCCAAACTCAACCTAAATAGGCTAAACAATAGACAATGACG
>NC_085880.1:40878498-40890998 GCF_034702125.1 Engraulis encrasicolus | reverse complement strand
CCGATCAAGGTCATGGGATGTTCTGAGGATATTGTCTATATTGAACAGAATCTAACATGCTCGAACAGTGACCTTAGAACTTTCTGCTAACTTAACCCTTTTTGTCTTTTCTTCTTCTTTTTGTCCTCCTTCCTTCCCATCTCATGCCCAACCCAACTCTCTCTCTCTTTTTGGTTCTCTGCCTGTTTCTAATCCATCCATCCATCCATCCATCCATCCATCCATCCATCCATCCACCCATCCACCCATCCATCCATCCATCCATCCATCCATCCATCCATCCATCCATCCATCCATCCATCCACCCATCCATCCATCCATCCATCCCATTCCTTCCTTCGGCCTCTCCTCTCCGCTCCTCTGTCTCTGCCCCATCCCATCTCCCCTCCTCGTCTTCACCAGTTTGCACCAGCAGTTTTCCAGCTACAAGGAGCAGGTGCTTCGGCAGGTCAGTGTGGAGGGACGGCAGCCTCAGCAGCCTCAGCAGCAGCAGCAGCAGCAGCAGCAGCAGCAGCAGCAGCAGCAGCAGCAGCAGCAGTCGTCGGGTGTGGCCAAGGACGACGCGCCCACCTGTGGCATCTGCCACAAGACCAAGTTTGCCGACGGCTGCGGCAACGTGTGCTCCTACTGCCAGACCAAGTTCTGCGCCCGCTGCGGGGGTCGGGTCTCACTGCGTGCCAACAATGTAAGTTATACCACATGAAATGTGACAAAATTCGTAAAGGAATCTTAGACATTAAATTTCCAATGATAATATAATAATATATTAATTTCAGGGGACATGGAGAAGGCAGGGTCTGTTTCAAAGGTACCTGACTTTAATATAGGCCCAAAGTGCAAGGGGAAATCCTGGTCTGTGTTCATAGTGTGGCCCTTGGAGGACGTTTAGGGCCCTTGGAGGAATTTGACGTGGCCCCTCGTATGAAAAATGTTCCCCACCCCTGCCCTAGGGTGACCAACCGTCCGGGCTCCCTCGGACATATCTGGGTTTTTATGACCTATTAATGACGTCCGAGTGTCCGTTATCGTCTAACCTCCCTTCCTTGTCTTGAGCCCGTAGCCTTGAGATGCGAGGCAACACGTCATTGATGATACAAGTTGTAATCAATGCCTTGCAAAAGCACAATTCAATGGGGATTGTCTCATTTCCAAGCGGGATGTTGAATGCGTAAAAGTCCCCCGATGTGCCTAGGCTGACAACTTTTTTGAGGTGGGGCGTCAGCAGAAGGAGATCACAAGCACGTTAGGACGGGAGGTTAAACAATGGCATTCACATTGTGGTGATGTGTCCGGGTTTTCACATGCCAAAATATAGTCACCCTACCACACACACAATAACCGCTACCACCTATCATTAGAATTACCTATGTACTTACTGCAATAAAAGAAAACGAATGCTTGAAGTTCGATCGTGGTTAGTTTGTTAGTGGTTTGTTTTTAGTTGTTGGTAATTGGTCCCCAAATCCCCAAAAAATACAGTACAGGTGTATTCCCAGAACATTTACAGGAAATATCTGATTCCTGTAGTTTAAAGATGGAATGTTGTCGTATTAATGGGTAGAATGCACTTGAAGATGATAATAATTGAATTTGGCATATCTGTATGTTGAATCTACACCCACAAACCTGCTTTGAAGAGCTTTTGATGTAATCTATCTGGCACAAATCTGGAACAATAATTACAAAGGATGGCACTGTAGCTGAAAAGTAAGATCTATTGTCAATAATTCTGGACATTGTTCATGGCTCCAACTTGAGTGAGATTTGTCAGTGCTTCTATCCCAGTTATCCTACTTGATTCTATCCCAGTGAAGATACAATATACTGAGGTGTTTCCAAATGAGGATTTCTTTTTTGAACAGCAAAATACTGTATGTTGGTGAAAACAAATGACAAATAGTTACACTTTAACATTGGGTAGGAGGAAACACAGGTGAATGCAACAGACTTTGTTAAACGTTGTAGATGTGTGCCTTTGTATTTGTGTGATTGTGCATGCATGTGTTTGTGTGTGTGCATGTGCGTGTTCATGCATGATACGTGTGTGTGTGTGTGTGTGTGTGTGTGTGTGTGTGTGTGTGTGTGTGTGTGTGTGTGTGTGTGTGTGTGTGTGTGTGTGTGTGTGTGTGTGTGTGTGCTTGTGTGCGTGCCTTTGTGCGTGCGTGCCTTCGTGCATGCGTGCGTCTGTGCAGGTGTGTGTGTGTTACTGTATGCTGTGCACCCTTATGGTGGCCCCCTCCCTCCCCAGTAAAAAGGTTAATTGGGCATTATAGAGAGGATGCGGAGGGCTCCCCTCCTGTGAGGCTGGGGGGGTTCAGCAGGTGGGAGGGTGATGGGGGCTCACAGCGGGGCTGTCCTGTGACACCCAGGCTGCCTCCGTTAGGTGGAGCAGGGTCGTAGCAGCAGATTGTGGGCCCTATGTTCAATCAGCCCCAATGGACCCCCCAGCCATATATCTAAAGTACATAAATTGGACTGTGTGTGGGCCCCCTATATACATGGGGCCCTGGTGACTTAGTCAGACTTTACACCTGAACGACACCCCTGCGTTGGACCTCCGTGTGGAGCGGAGTGGGAGGGGAGCGGAGTGGGGAGGGGAGCGGAGTGGGAGGGGAGCGGAGTGGGAGGGGAGCGGAGTGGGGAGGGGAGCGGAGTGGGAGTGGGGAGGGGGAACCCTAAGATTGGAGCCTCCTCCTCCTCCCTCATCCCCTGTTGCGTGGTATTTACTGTGCCTTCTAGTCACCACACACCACCCGCCATCACATCCACACCACAGGACCAATTAGCACAGCACCCCGTAATGAGCACAGCGGAGGGACAGGGGAGGGGGGGGGAGAGGAGGAAATGGGGAGAGAGAGAGGGAGAGGGAGGGAAAGAAAGAGAGGAAGGGAGAGAAAGGAGGAGAAAGGGGGATCGTATGAGAGAAAGAGGGAGGAGGAGAGAGATAGAGGAAGAAGAAAGGGGGGAGAGAGAGAGAGAGAGAGAGGAAAGGAGGGAAAGAAAGAGGAAGGGAGAAAAAGGAGGAGAGGGAGCAGCAGAGAAGGGACAAGGGAGGACAGAGCGAGGAGAGTGATGGAGGAAGAAGAAATGGGGAGAGAGAGAGGGAGGAAGGGAGGGAAAGAAAGAGAGGGATGGAGAGAAAGGAGGAGAAAGGGGGAGCATATGAGAAGGGACAAGGGAGGACAGAGTGAGGGGTAGAGGAGGAAGAAAGGGGGAGAGATAGAGAGGGAGGGAAGGAGGGAAAGAAAGAGGAAGAGAGAGAAAGGAGGAGACAGGGAGAGCGTAGGAGATAAAGTGGAGAGAGAGGGGGATAGAGGAAGAAGAAAGGGGGAGAGATAAGGGGAACAAGGGAGAGGAAGAGGAAGGAGGCGAGAGAGAGAGAGAGAGAGAGGGAGAAAGAGAGAGAGAGGGAGAAAGAGAGAGAGAGAGAGAGAGAGAGAGAGAGAGAGAATCGAGGAGAGGGAGGGTGGGATAAATACAGAGCAAACCAGAGAGGGGGGGGGGGGAGACAGGGGGGAGGAATACAATTGAGAGTGTGTGTGTGTGTGTGTGTGTGTGTGTGTGTGTGTGTGTGTGTGTGTGTGTGTGTGTGTGTGGTGGGGGGGGGGCGGAGGGGGTTAGAGAGCTATAGAGAGAAATAGAGAGCTAAAAATAAGACATAAAGTAATGGGAGGGGGGACGAGCAAGGGATGAAATTAAGAAAGGAGTGGAGGATGGGGATGGGGGGTGGGCTGAATTTAACATTCCGAAAGAGAGTAGCCTAATTGAGATGGGCAAAAACATCAGAGGGACTCTGTTTGCAATTGTGTGTGTGTGTGTGTGTGTGTGTGTGTGTGTGTGTGTGTGTGTGTAAGTATGCATTTGTGTGTGTGCGTTTGTGTATGATGAGCATGTGTGTGTGTGTGTGTGTGTGTGTGTGTGTGTGTGTGTGTGTGTGTGTGTGTGTGTGTGTGTACGTGCGTGTGTGCTTGTTGGTTCGGCGCATGGGGAGGTTGGTAATTACCACATTACCATGTTGCACATCTAAAGCTGACCACCTGGAGCGAGGCATCATATCTGCCCAAAATAAGCCTGTCCGTTCTCGACAGAGACGCTCATCTATGCTGTCAATCTCACATCCTAATTTTGCATCCAGTTTTTAGCAAGTACACTTTTGTATGCCCAGCATTCAAGCATGTGAAACATGCCACTTTTCTCATGACTTTCCCGTCCAACTCCAAAACAGATGATACAGAAAAGAAGGAAAAGGCAGATGCATACAGAAGCTGAATGCTATCCAGGGGTGTCAAAAGTGAAAGTTAAAGTAAATATGCGTTCTAAATTGTAAATTAACTGCATTATGTATTTTTTTTTGGGGGGAGGGGCTTTATTATCATAGGACAGTGTGAGAGTAGACAGGAAATGATTGGGAGAGAGAGACAGGGCAGGGCCAGGAAATGACCCTGGCCGGACTCGAACAAGGGTCGCCGTGGGCAATGCAAGCCCAAATGTAGGGGGCTTAAATGGACTGCATTTATATAGCGCCTATCCACTTCTCCGAGCACTCAGAATGCTTTACATTGTATGCCTCACATTCATCCATTCACACTCACATTCACACACCGGTGGCAGTGACTTGCCGAACGGCTCCTCCAGAGATTCTTCAAGTATGTAGAGACATGCCAATGTAATAGGTTGCTATGGGCACCTAACATGACCAGGTTCCGATCTGCCTAAAGGGGCGTGTCATAATACTCCTAGCATTGAATAGAACAGTCCTTAGGTCTGCCTAGGTCTGCCTAAAGGGGGAATTCCCCCCCAATAATAGAACCCGGAAACAATGGGCCAATGGAACCTCTCTCTCTACTCTCTCTGGCTCCTCTATCACCTCCACCACCGGCCCTTCTGAGTACAACACCAGCACATTACACAGCTGCACCATTTACTATGTTATTACTGAAAAGCACTAAAAACCTAACAAGAATCCACCACACATTTGATCCAAGAGACAAGTACCGGTCAACTCTTTACTTAGATAAGTTACCTGCGCTGGAAGGACACAGCTTTTTTTACTTTTAATTTTACTTTTACTTTTGACACCTCTGATGCTATTCAAACTGTATTGAAACATTCACTGACATTACCAGCGCTTGTGTGCTGCTCTCCTGTCCTTGTTGTGCTTAACTTCTGTCATTTTTTCCCCCAATGCAACTCTCTGATAGCATTTAGTTCTTTTTCTTTGTCCTTCTTTTCTGCATGCCCATGTGTCAATGTTAGACAGATACTCTGATGGTCTCTGTCTGTCCTATGCATATTTAATGTTAGCATTGAAAAGATAACTGATTGTACGTAGCCTCTTAGTGCAGATGGGGTCACCGGCGGACCTATGCACTATTTGCTAAAAATACTACATAACAACATTGCTATGACATTACCAAGAGCCTTAAGTAACAGATTAAGATATAGCCATTAATTACACTTTTTGTGACAGTAAAGTTATAACTTTGGCTCTGCGCTAAGGGGTTACATTTCTGACGTTTTTCACATAAGTCCTCTGGGACCTATAGCTGATGATGAACCCTGTTCTGCTGAGTCAGGCATTTCCTCTCATTTCCTGTGGGGGGCAGCATACTTTACTTTCTGATTCAACCCAACCATATCCTCAGCAAGGAATATGAAAGCAAAATCAGTCAATGGACGGTATATGAGAGAATTTTACAAATGTTACATAATATTATCTGTAAGATGATAAATTGGGTGGCTTTCATGCGTTAAATACTGCTAATTGAAAATAACAAGAGTAATCAATGAGCCATCAAGCTTTTTGTAAATACAAAAACGTAGATAAAAACGTACACTTTAATGTTACAGACCTGCAGTCCTTTTTCTTCATAAGAGATGTTGTTTTATCTTTTTTTGCCGTGTTATAAAACCAAACAAATAGTGTGGGAAAGTCTGTCTGTTATAAAGAGAGGGTTATTTATTTAGTCAGGCGGAGTGGATCCCTGTACTCTCACGGAGGACAAAGGCATGTCATTGGCGGATTGTTGTACATTTTTACAACTTTGAGAGCTGGCATGCAGTCAGGCCTGATGTTATTGTTGGCGGGAGCCATAAAACTATCCAATAAAAGTAATGAATTAAAAGCCAGAAGCGTCTTGACTCGGAGCTGGGATTGCCTCATTCCTGCAGGAGGCACCTTGGTATACAGAGTGGGAGTCCACGTCTTGACATCTCCTTATGGCTGGCAGTGCACTCAGTGACACTGAACAGAGGGGACGCCGTGGGTTCTATTCTAAAGTGAGGCAAGCAACGCAGGGGTGTCGTTCAGCGGGGTAAAGTGTGACAGAGTCGCCAGGGCCCCATGTCTGTACGGAGACTAGACCCGGAAACCAGAATAAAATCGCCCATTCATCTCTGTGGGAGACTTGAAGCAATGCATCTCCTCACCATTTCTGGCTGGCAGTGCACTCAGTGACACTGAAAAGAGGGGACGCCGTGGGTTCTATTGTAAATATTTTTTAGTGCTTTTTTTGTCTTTGTTTTTGACAGGACAATGAAGGCTCGAGCGTTATGCCACAGCAGGGACGTGGGTTCTATTCTAAAGTGAGGCAATGCACAGGGGTGGGACTAGACTCGGAAACCGGAATAAAATCACCATTCCCATTCATCTCTATGAGGAGACTTGAAACAATCCATCTCCTCACCAATTCTTGCGTCTACTCTATTTTGTGCAAACGGACGGCAGCTTCCCGTCAGTTTCAAACAAGTAAAAAAAAAAATTCCAGGCTGACCCTTTAAATGACCAATGTCCATTGTCAGTTGATTTGATTGACAGTAAGAATTATTTGACAATTCTTTTGATTGACAATAAAACGCAACCACCGTCCTATCAGTGCTGGTTCTCAGCGTCGCTAAGGAACAAATGCGGACATTTAGGGCGGAAGAATCTTCGCAGATCAATCGCGGATGCTTCAAAGCCATTGAATGGAATACAATAGATGAGCGCTATCCATGTAGTTTAAATGCCAGTGAGTACACTCTAAGCCAGGAGTACACTCTAAGCCAGGAGTTCCCAAACTCTACCATAACAAGCCCCCCGTACGTATTAGTTTCCAGCCAAGGCTCCCCGTACATGGCTCATGAAACTATTTTTTCTGTGCACCCCTTTTCACAACCATAGTCATGGTTTGTGAGTCAGTGCCCCACAGGTGTATTAAAATAAATAACTATAATAGTACCCTAATGTTTAGAGATTCAATAGATTATAATGCATTTCTTAACTAATGGAAATATTATTTCCTTTATTTTCTACATTATTTCTTCAATGTATTCAATAATTTCTTTATTGTTTATTAGTTTCATTAGTTAGCTTATTATTTATTATTTGTAGTTTATTATTTATATACTTTCCTATACTCCCCGCAAAACACTGCTCTAAGCATTAATGAGAAAGGATGTGGGTCCGTCACTCACAATCTATGCACCTTAACATATCTTCATTTCCTCTGATGGGCCGGAGTGAAAGATTGCACTCTGCCATTCTCCTTTAATGTATGTCCTTTCTCTCTTTCCCCCCTTTCTCTCTCTCTCTCTCTCTCTCTCTCTCTCTCTCTCTGATTTCTTCTTTCGTAATGGAATACTGGAAAAAAGGATGACAAAGTGGTAAGGGCTTTTTCCGTTTTCCGCATCATTCAGTGCTTGTACTACAGAATAAAGATGGTTAGAGGTGAGAGCGTGATAAAACACGCAATGGCTGAGATGTGTGTGTGTGTGTGTGTGTGTGTGTGTGTGTGTGTGTGTGTGTGTGTGTGTGTGTGTGTGTGTGTGTGTGTGTGTGTGTGTGTGTGTGTGTGTGTGTGTGTGTGTGTGTGTGTGTGTGTGTGTGTGTGTGTTGTGTACGTGTCTGTGCGCGCGTGTGTGTCGATGCGCGCGCGTGTGTGTGTGTGTGTGTGTGTGTGTGTGTGTGTGTGTGTGTGTGTGTGTGTGTGTGTGTGTGTGTGTGTGTGTGTGCGTGCGTGCGTTCGTGCGTCCGTGAGTGTGTGTGTGTGTGTGTTTCATCCTTCATGCCTTCATTTATCCTTAAATTATTATAATAATTAAATTATTTCTGTTAAAAATAACTCCAGTGTCGCCTTTCTCGCCCGTCATCTATTGTGCATCCCCTGAATGACTTAGTTTATTTTTATAACTGTCTGGCTGTGGGCAACAATTAAATGCCACGGACAACAATGGAGACCTTCAGGAGAGGAGAGTACTGGCATCAATGAGATGCTGTATTCTACATTGATGTACCATTGAGAATATGAGATCATGAAAAAAGGAGGCTCACACAAGGCTTGTGTGAAAAATGTATATTGTAGTCGAAAATTTACAACAGAAGTCAGAGGTTAACTGGAGCAACAGCTACTCCAGTTGCTCCAGTTAACCTCTGACTTCTGTTGTAAATATTCGGCTACAATATACATTTTTCACACAAGCCTTGTGTGCGCCTCCTTTTTTCATTATCTCAAGTGAGAACTACTTTTTGTCAGTGGATGCACCAAGCAATACACTGGTCTAAAGTGTAGGCGCAGACGCCGACCTTGTTGGTTTTTGTCGTGTATAATATGTGCACCTTGCATTTTGAAGAGTTCACCTGCACCACTTAATGAATGTAAAAGCTGTCAAAATTCAACAGTAGCCCATTTACTTTACTTTATTCAGTACACACTTTCATGCATCAACTATTAATAGCAATACGCAAATACAATATACTACCATTCATAACATTTAGACACGTAGCCCCTTGATACACGCTGTAATAGAAAAGTTAACAACCATAGTACTACAATAGACCCTACAATATTCTACCATTCATAACATTTAGACGCTTCATATTTGTACACGACATAGTGCTACGTGCGTGTGTGTGTGTGTTTGCCATTCTATATACAGTGTGTCTCTCATTCATAATACTGGCCTCCTTGGTGTCAGAGTGTCAGAATTACTTCCAGTGTGTCTCCCATATCATGTTCCTATCTCTGTTACATCCAGTTGCGTGTGTGTGTGTGCGTGCGTGTGTGTGTGCGTGTGTGTGTGTGTGTGTACGTGCGTACATGTGTGCGTGCGTGTGCATGTGAGCAAGGCATGCGCGTGCGTGTGTCTTTTCACACAAATCTGTGCAGACGAGCTCAGTTAGCATATGTCCCATCCAAACGCTTGATTCTAACCTGGCTTCCCCTGTCTACCTGTCTTCCTACCTGTGTCCTCCTAACCCCCCCCCCCCCCCCCACACACAACCCCCACCCTTAACCCCACCCCGACCCCCCACCCTTAACCCCACCCCGACCCCCCACCCCCACCCCCCTCCCTCTAGAGTCTCATTCTGAAAGGCAGGGTACGTAAGCTGTGCACCGAATATGGACACCCCCCACTGCCCCCCCAGCTCCCCACCCCCCAACCCTGAGTAGTCCAAGAACATGGTTAAGTGGTAAACCCGGGTAGGTTAACCTGCACCAAGTGGTACATCTTCTAATAGATAGCCCACAGTTAGCCATTTAGTTAAGAAAAGGTGACGCTTTACTTTACGGTACAGTTGCCATATGTAATTATTGTGTACTTTCTGGGTAACAGAGAGAAGCTACATGGTATCTAATGGGTAAAAAGGGGGTAATTACATAGTAAATACTATTAATTAGGTATCAACCGGCTAACAGAGACAAGTTTGATGTTTAGATGGTTAGAAAATATGCAATAGTTTCATATTAATTCTTGAGATATGTGTATACCATGGTATTTACTTTGTAATTATCCCCTTTTTACCTGTTAGACCATGTAACTTCTCTCTGTTACCCTGTTGTTACGTAGAAAGTACACAGTAATTAATGTACCGTAAAGTAAAGCGTTAGGACTCCAGGCTCTTGTATTAGATGGTCTACCACTACCTCAAGGTTAACTTAACCTGTATTACTACTTAGCCAGGTTCCTGGCATACTCCTGCATGTCGTCTGATGTCTGAAGTCTTGTCTTTGCATGAATTTGTCACCCCCTGCAACCTCCCCTTTCACTACATGTATAAAAATTGTTTTTCAGTTTTCAGATACATCGAATATGTATCTTTTATTTAAAATGGTACTGGTTGTGGAATACTGAAAATTGTGCTAAATAAGTGTGTTTACATTATATGTGTGTTTGTTTGTTTGTTTGTTTGTTTGTTTGTTTGTTTGTTTGTTTGTTTGTCGTGGGGTGCTACAGTAGATGATATGGTGTTTTATTTTTGTTTCATGCCAAAGACCCCAAAATACATGAAGCTGGGTATTGCTATATATTGTTATTACTAATGTTCTATGCAGAACTTCGTTACTCTTGTGTAGAGAAATCACTTTCATGCATAAAGGTTCGCAGCCCGGGCCTAGGGAGAGGGATGCCCAGATTTGAGTCCGCCTTACCTTGCAAATATTGTCTGAGGCTTCAGATGACTGTGCCCCTGGGCCTGTCCAAAGCTGTCAGTGGCCAGCTCTGGACTGTTACTACTATGAGCCAGGACCTTGTAGGGAGTGTGGTGGCGGTAGCGAGAGGCTAACTGGATGGGCTGGTTATCATGAGCCAGGACCTTGGAGGGATGGCAAGCGCTATTCCGACATACCGCCAGGGCTCTAAATTAACGCACGCCAACATGCCAAATGCGGGTGAAAATCCATTTTGGCTAGTAGAAAAAATCATCCATTAGCCAATTTGGCCGGTAGACTCTAGCGCGCGCCCGAACGTCAAACAGCTGCCAGCACAGATCTGTGGCTGACTGCCGTCTGATGAACGTAAAACGGCGCCTACATTACCCATAAACATTAGGCCTACCGTCATGATGTAGCCCACACCCATTGGCTGGCCGTTAATCACAATAACGCAGCTTCACATTCATTGGCTGCGTGTTAGATGCCCGCGCTGGAACTACTGTTGATCAAATATTTTCAATGAGCGGACTAGCGCGGATTACTTCGGTTTTGTAGGTTTTGGACGGGTGAAAAAGAATGTGGCAGTGGTTAGAGCAAGGTTATGTGTCGGTGAATGCAACTTGCAACTGTAGTGACGCTGAAATGGAGTGGTGTGGTGGTGGAGCGAAAACGGCATGAGTGGAGGAGCATGACAGCTGTCCGTCAAAACCGTGTAGCCCTGCTGTCAGAAGTCGTCTGATATTTGCGAGGTCCTCGCAACTACCTACGATGGAGTTGTCGTTTCCTAATAATGCCCACGCCATCGGAAAGACCATGCACGAGTTTGACATGGATGAACGAGTAAGTGAAAAAAAAAAAACGGTAACAAAAAACTAGCGACGCTATGAAAGTAGCAAAGTAAGCTGGTGGTCTCCGTGATGTTATTGGATGTCTACTAGTTTAGACAAAGCGTAGCCTAATTATTGTCATTCCAAGCGCATGATATTAGAGTGAAGCCAGTATTAATCCTGCAGGAACCTAAAGGTGTGAAGCAGCAGCAGCAGCAGCAGCATAAAGAAACACACAATGCAGACATCATGCACATCGCACTGAGTTGGCTGTGTGTGTGTGTGTGTGTGTGTGTGTGTGTGTGTGTGTGTGTGTGTGTGTGTGTGTGTGTGTGTGTGTGTGTGTGTGTGTGTGTGTGTGTGTGTGTGTGTGTGTGTGTGTGTGTGTGTGTCCTCCTCTTCTCCTCTCCACCCCTCTCTTCTGTGCATTGTCCATGGCATTTGGCCTACTGTGTGTGAAGTTTAAGTGATACTGTGTGGGGGATATGAGGTTTTGTAGTGTTCGGTTGTGTGTGTTTGGCTAGTGTATCTTGAAAGTCTGGTATGTGTGCAACATGTGTGTTGAAGGCATGCTGTTTTTGTGTGAGGTGTAGGCCTATACTGCATGTAGGTCTGGTATGTGAGAGGCATGTGTGATGCAATTCACTGTTTTCAGAGGAAATTGAATAAAATATAATGAAAATGCAGGTAATAAAAATAATTACTAAATAATTATAGAATAAACTGAACAGTGAAATATGTTGAGTATAATGTTTATATTGTTTATCTGTGTTGAGGATATAGTTTAATGGAATAATTAAAAGCAACATAATTAACGCATGGTTTATTTTGGTGAGATAAAAAAATGGCTAGTTGACCTTCCATTTGGCTAGTAAGAAAAAATGTCTACTAGCCAAATTGGCTGGTGGTGGAAAAAGTTAATTTAGAGCCCTGGATACCGCTATTCCGACATACCGCTATTTCGACATCCGACATGCCGTAGGGTTAGGGTTAGGGTTAGGGATAGGGTAACTGCGTGCACTCTAAACTGATAAAACCTGAGCAAGGTATCGCAAACCACAGACATGGCAGATTTCGGTGGGAAACGTAGCGGTATATTGGTCCCACAGCCCATTGTTCCCACAGCTTATACATACTGGCCCATGTTCCCACATTTCTAAGAATTTATTCAAATTTAGGCCCTATGTCCCTTGGCAGGGAAAAAGGCATGTTCTCTTAGTTTACTCGGAAATGTGGGAACATGGAGATGTGGAAAATAGGG
>NC_085880.1:40865998-40868498 GCF_034702125.1 Engraulis encrasicolus | reverse complement strand
GTCGCTTGACGCGAGGAAGGGGAATCCCCTTAGCAGCGAAACACAGCAAAGTGAAGTTGTCACGAAATCCCCTCAAAATGTACCATATAGCCTAGGCTTAAGAAGTCAGCGGTTTTCATCTAGATGGTGCATTACAACGCAATAGTGTGCAATCATTACAGTAGATTACAGTGCAAACTCGTAGGCCAAATGTTTAGATGTGGATGTGGATGTATCACGCAAGTTTTTTTCCCCTCCCAGTTAAGAGCCACTTGCTAACTGAACAATCCGCGAGTGGTACCCAGGCATGTTTTAACTGAACACAAAGCCGAACGCAAAGATATACGCTGACAGAGCATCGACATTAGACCTATTACAGTGCTTTAGGGAAATGGCCATAACATTGCTTTAGAAAAATGTGACTAGCCTATATCATTTTAGTGTTTGCTAGATTGGATTGCCCTGTTGTTGTCAGCCTGTCAGATCTTTGAGTGCTGGTTGGTGCACTTGCTACGTAGCATTATTGTGAACACTTTTTAAAAAACACCTCAGAAGTGGTCCTCGCCGCGCCATGCAAGACTTTTGTTTCGCGAATGCAGTTGGGTGCGTGATTTATTTCCCCATGTTTTAACAATAGAATAAGATAAAGTTAGGTTGGTGTGCTGTGCTCTGTTTGCTTAGCTTAGGCCTACATGATTGCACAAGTCCATGATCGCTATGCAACAATTATTACAAAAAGCGATTATAACACTGACATTACAAAAATGGATAACGTTGCCAACCTTCTCTTCAATGCGTTAATCCATGCCAGGCTGAAGTTTATCCGTACAATCTGAAGCAAGTGCTGACGCCGAGTTTCACATCTTTTTTAGACAGTAGCCCATCATCAAACTATAAAATTATTGACCACCGTTTTCACTGGTGGCACACAACCAGAAGCATCTGACTGAAATGATAAGTTCCGACCTCCGATTCCTGCGTGCATGCAGAGGCGATTCTAGGCTCAGTAGGGGGGCCAAGCGAAAATTAAAAAGAAAGAACACTTGTAACAAATCGCCACTACTGTTCTCCAGCTACAGTCTTGGGGGGCCCTAGCTGCCTGTCTAGCCTAGTGACAAGATATGCATATGCGCCTCTGCTTGCCTACGGATGGCGAAATGCGTCAAAAGTACAATTGATTGTCTCAAAATATCGTTTCATATTTTCCAATCTCTCTGATCTCACAACGTCCGGGGCCCCCTCTAGTGGCGGGGCCCGGTGCTGCAGCACCGGTTGCACCATAGGATAACGCGGCCCTGAGGTTGTGGGTAAACCATATTCTCTCATCTATATTCGCAGGAGGTGTAGGTCTGATATATGATGTGTCTTTAGATATTTGTTATTACAGGCTAGGCTATGCTAAAGCTAAGCTAGTGAATCAGTACGTGGAGTGTCGTCATCGCACACACACACACACACACACACACACACACACACACACACACACACACACACACACACACACACACACACACACACACACACACACACACACACACACACACACACACACACACACACACACACACACACACACACACACACACCCTCCTCTGCCCTTGAAGAAAGGAGAGGAGAGAGAAACTGTTCACACATCGTGGCTCCACAATCACATGGGGTCATCTCGGGTGAAGTGACGGCAGTCATCGAATTCACCAACGCATTTATCAGCACATGGGCTTTGTCATGGGCCATGGCGATTATAGATCACTCCAGATGGATTGTAGCTCACCTCCTGGCCGGTTTGTATTAATTTAATCATGTGTCAGATCTCAGCCCTTGCCCATCTATCATCGGGGCATAGTCATTTTTATTCATCTATGAAATATAATTATTGTGAGGTCAATAAATTGCTGGAGCGTTTTTATAGATGATACATTGGGTATCTGGCTTAGCCTATGTATGCTAAGTATGAATTTAACAGCCCCAAACAATGGGAAACTGTCAGTGTTTTTGTGTCATGGATGTTGACTTTTGAACAGAGTGTGTGATACATCTTGTCTTAAACAGTCTAAACAATATCTTATAATATCGTTGCCCAGACAGATTGCTCAAAAAGCTGCCTTGTGGCCCTGCCAGGGCCTAACAGTAGGGCACTGGGTTACTACGCCGGCGACCCAGGCTCGATTCCATTTGCTAATCCGTCCCCGAGTCTCTCTCCCCACTCATTTCCTGTCTTTCCTCCACTGTCCTGTCAGAAATAAATGCATTAAAAAAAAAAAGCCCTAAACATATATATTTTTTTAAAAGTTGCCCTGTGCATCATCACCGTAACAGTCCCAGGGTTGTGTGTTATGTTATGAGAAGCTGATGAGGTGTTCGGTAATGTCTCAGAGGTGTTGTACTGAGCGTCTCGTCTGAACAACACTTCATTAATGGCTGCCCTCGGTGCCGTGGCAACAGGGCTGGACTGGCCATCTGGCATAGCGGGCATTTCCCGGTGGGCCCTGCACCCTCCTGGACCCCTATTTTCATAAATGTA
>NC_085880.1:40840998-40860998 GCF_034702125.1 Engraulis encrasicolus | reverse complement strand
CCCTGCTGATGGCCCTGGGATTACTCTGGACTTGACATTAACTTTTTCACTTGCCGGCCACTGTGGCTAGTGGTTTTCCTGAGTCACTGGCCATGAGTGCATGGGTTTCTACATGGACATAAAACAAACATATAGAAACTGAGTAACTGTTTCCTGAACTTAATACAAACAATTGATACACAAGGGGCAAAGTGCAGAATATACGCCATTCTAGTATGTCATACCATAGAGTAAGCTGCCTGCCGAATTGGCTAGTGACACTGAAATTGTTACCAGCCACAGCCAAGTTTTACCAGCATTTGGGAGGTTGGCAGGTGCCAGTGTCAAGTCCTGCTCTGGACGCCAGCCAGCCAGCACTCGCTTCAATCTCAACATGATGCCTTTTCGCTGTCCGTCAGCCTCCCGCCCACCTACCCCCACCACACACACACATGCACTCATGCACACATTCGCACATACACATGCACACACACACACACACGCACACACACACACACACACACACACACACACACACACACACACACACACACACACACACACACACACACACACACACACACACACACACGTGCGCGCACACACACCACACACACACACACACACACACACACACACACACACACACACACACACACACACACACACACACACACACACACACACACACACACACACGTGCACACACACGCACACACACACACACACACACACACACACACACACACACACACACACACACACACAAATGCGTTCACCTCAGCATCCTGTTGGTCAAAAAGACACGTGTCACACACATGCTCACTCATCAAACAACATACACACACACTCACACCCTCTCACCCTCACACCCTACATACACACACATACTACACATACTACGTACCAACCCCAACTCCGATGAAGTTGGGACGTTTGGTAAACAGTGAATAAAATCAAAATGCTATCATTTTCAAAACATTCAATCTATTCATTAGATGGAGAATAGTGAAAAGACAACATATTAAGTGTTAAGACCGAGAAAAAATATTGTTTTGGGGGACATATGTACTCATTTCTAATTTGATAAATCCAACACGTCTCAAAAGAGTTGGGACGGGGATCAGTGAAACTTAGTAAACATCCAAATAAGATAAAACAGCAAAGAAGAACATTTCAAAATGAATTGTACTGACGGACAATATAGGTGTCCAGGTATAAGATCATCACAGAGAGGCTGAGTCACTCAGAATTAAAGATGCAAAGGGAATAATTACCATAGTTATTACATACATTTTTGAATTCCCTTTGATTTACCACGATTGAGTGTATATAAGACATATTTTTGTTAATAAAATCATTGTATAGGTTCATGACATCATGAAATACATATTGGCTGTAGTCTCACTCTAATTCCTGGAGTGCTAGAGCTATTGAAAATTGACCATATTAAGAATGCTTAATGCATGAAAATGACACAGGGGTTTAACATTCTCCTAAGCACCTGAGCTCACTTGAAATAGACCCAGAAGACATGGGAAACTGTCCTTTGCTTACAGAAGTCAGCAGAAGTTGTAGAAGTCCATTCTTTTTGACAATAATAGAGCATTGCACATCCTGTGCTACAGTGAAAATGGACCATCCAACTTGTGTTAGTGCTAGCTTCAAAAGTCAGCCTCCATGATGGCATGCGGATGCAGTAGTGCATTGGTTAAGATGTTCTCACTCATCTGTAGAGTTAAATACAGTGCTGAATGGTATAAATGGGTTTTAAACAGCATGAAAAGCCACTCATGCATTATATTTTGAAGGGAGATCTTCGATTACTGCCACATAGTAAGGTCAAATTGCATTCTCTACTATGTTTTAACAGTTTGGCTCCATCATAAGGACCAGCATGTGATAAAATGGTGGGTTTTTGGTCAAGACCTGTCACACTGTAAGCACTACAGAAAGGAAAACATTGCAAAACATGACAAGGAATACACCCACCATTTAAGCTGGTGAAGTCATGTCCAAGATAGGAATTAACACTGTTTTTTATATAAAATCATCTCATCGGTTAATGTATTTAACTGTTAAGTGTTGTCTTTTGTTTTGTTTTTAGTCTTCCTCGACATTTGCTGCCATTTATTGTCCCCGTCCCAACTCTTTTGAGACGTGTTGGATTTCTCAAATTAGAAATGAGTACATATGTCCCTCAAAACAATATTTTTTCTCGGTTTTAACACTTAATATGTTGTCTTTTCACTATTCTCCATCTAATGAATAGATTGAGTGTTTTGAAAATGATAGCATTTTGATTTTATTCACTGTTTACCAAACGTCCCAACTTCATCGGAGTTGGGGTTAGTACATACACACACACACCCTCAGCTTCAACTTTGTCAGCTATTTATCCGTCTCTCAGTTGGACTTTTTCTTTTGTTTCGACTGGGCTCTTTCTCTCTCTCTCTCTCTCTCTCTCTCTCTCTCTCTCTCTCTCTCTCTCTCTCTCTCTCTCTCTCTCTCTCTCTCTCTCTCTCTCTCTCTCTCTCTCTCTCTCTCTCTCTCTCCCACCTCCTCTTCCTTCCTGTGGATTAGACTCTTTTTTACATTTCTTTTTTTTTACCCCGGCCTGGACCTCTCTCTCCCTCGCTCTCTTTCTCTATCTCATTCACTCTGTCCCTCACTCTCTCTCTCTCTCTCTCTCTCTATTTCATTCACTCTGTCCCTCGCTCTCTCCCTCTCTCATTCACTCTGTCCCTTGCTCTTCTCTTCCATCTCATTCACCCCCCCCTACACACACACACACACACACACGAGCTGAAATCTCCCCCGTCAGCAGTGGGAGCATTTCAATCCTCCCTTTCGGAGGACTTTGCCACCCCTTTCTCCTCTTCCCTTCTCCACCTCCATCCCTGCCATTAACACTCCACTTCTCCTCTCTTTCACTCCTCCTCTCCTCTACTCCTCCTTCTTTCCTCCACCCCTCTTCATTTCCTCCGCCACCACCTCCTAACCTATCCTTGGTTCCTTCCTCCTCTCCACTCCTCCCTTTCGCCTCTCCTCCCCTCTCTCTCTCTCTCTCGCTCTCCTCTCTATCTCTCTTTCTCCCTCGCTCCGCTCCTCTCCTCTCTCTCTCTCTCTCTCTCTCTCTCTCGCTCTCTCTCTCTCTCCCTCTCTCTGTCCTCTCCCTCTCCTCTCCCCTCTCTCTCTCTCTCTCCTCTCTCTCTCTCTCTCCTCTCTCTCTCTCTCTCCTCTCTCCTCTCCTCTCTCTCTCTCTCTCTCTCTCTCTCTCTCTCTCTCTCTCTCCCTCCTCCCTCCTCTCCTTTCCTCTCCTCTCCTCTTCCGCTCCCTGTACTACCCCTCACCCCATGCACAGCTCTACGCCTACCTCCATTTGTCCTCCATTCCCTCTTCTCTCCTCTCTCCTCTCTCTCTCTCTACCTCTCTCTCTCTCTCTCTCTCTCTCTCCCTCCTCCCTCCTCCCTCCTCTCTCTCCCTCCTCCCTCCTCTGCTGCATGTGTGGTGTGTGGCGTTGTGTCGGTCGGCCGGCTGCTTTTGTCCCGCATTATTCCTGTTGACACCTCAGCCGGCAGGAGGAAAAACTCATTTCGCCTCTGAGACCGAGACGCAGCCCAGGCCTGAAACCAACCAGCAGCCCAGACCAGCACAGCCCAGGGAGCTAGCGAACGAACGAGTCAGGATTTATTCATCCACCCCTCCACTCTTCCATCCCTCTACTCCTCCACTCATTCACTCCTCTTTCCCTCCACTCCTCCAGTCCTCCACTCCTTCACTCCTCTTTCCTTCGACTCCTCGAATCCCTCCCCTCCTCCATCGCTCCTCCCTTCCAGTCCTCCTCCCCTCCAGGGATCAAGTCAGGATTCATTCCTCCACCCCCAACCCCAACCCCTACACCACCCCCACCTCCACCTCCACCTCCAACTCCAACTCCACCCCCTCTACACCTCCAACTCCACCCCACCTCCATCCCCTCTACTCTTCCAGCACAAATGGCGACCTGTAAGCAACGTTGTCGTACAGGGGGGTAAAGTGTGACTGAGTCACCAGGGCCCCTTGTACAGATAGTATATGGGGCCCACACACAGTCCGATTTATGTAGATACTGTATATGGCTGGGGGGGTCCGTTGGAGCTGATTGTACATAGGGCCCACCATGTGCTGATGCTACGCCCCTGCCTGTAAGTAAATGCTGCCACCAGCTCGACCACCACTACTACTACCCCACGCCCTGCCCCCCCCACCTTGCCTCCCTGCCGCCCTGCCTCCCTGACTGCCACCCGCCCCGGGCCCCCCCACCTTGCCTCCCCCTGCTCCTCCCTGCCGGCGGCCCCCCACCTGCCCCCTGCCGCCCTGCCTCCCTGGCTCCCGCCGGCCCCGGGCTCCCTGCCCGGCTGCCCTGCCACCCCGGGCCCCCCGCCCTGCCTGCCGGTCAGCCTCTGATTGCCTCCCTTCCCCTCCACCTTGCCTTCCTGCTCCCCCACCTTGCCTCCCTGCCGCCCCGGGCCCCCCGCCCTGCTGCCCCGGGCCCCCCGCCCTGCCTGCCGGTCAGCCTCTGATTGCCTCGGAGCCCCCTTCTCCTGCCCTCAGTGCTTTTTCCTCATTTACAGGGCTGATAGTATACAGGCTCCATGCCTGATTTCAAGCTTGACAGAGTTTGCAAAAATAAAAACATTGATAATAATTAGCCATTAGGTTATTCTTATCTCAGAAAGTGTTACAGGTTCAGGGTTTTCTTCTACTATCAGGCTTGAATAATGGTCATACACAGGCTACTAAATGTTTGAATAATGTGTGAAAATAGGCCTACTTTACGTCACTATGCAGTATCTTGTCGTCATCGTTAGAGCGAGGAGGGGAAAAAGTTCAGGCTCAGGATTTTTTTTTCACCATCACCCCTGCATTTAGATTTCACTCTGCCTGAGGCCCCCAGGCACCTCAACACCATCCACCCCACCCCACCCTGCCTTATACTACCTCTGACTGCAAACAATCCAATGACGTGTAACTCGTGGCATAAGCATTTCTATTTAGCTCTTTTGGTTGTGCCTCCTCTATTAGTGCTTCGTTTGCATGGGACAGGATTATCTGTCCTATTCCACTTCTTCTCCAGGTATATTCTACTCCCTCTCTCCTCTCCTCTCCTCTCCTCTCCTCTCCTCTCCTCTCCTCTCCTCTCCTCTCCTCTCTTCTCTCCTCTCCTCTCCTCTCTTCTCCTCTCCTCTCTCCTCTCTTCTCCTCTCCTCTCCTCTCTCCTCATTCTCCTCTCCTCTCCTCTCCTCTTCTCCTCATCCCCGTCTCCTCTCCTCTCCTCTCTTCTCCTCTCCTCTCCTCTCTCCTCTTCTCTCCTCTCCTCTCCTCTCCTCTCCTCCTCTCTTCTCCTCTCCTCTCTTCTCCTCTCCTCTCCTCTCCTCTCCTCTCCTCTCCTCTCCTCTCCTCTCTTCTCCTCTCCTCTCTTCTCCTCTCTTCTCCTCTCTTCTCCTCTCCTCTCTTCTTCTCGTCTGCTCTCCTTTCCTTTCCTCTCCTCTCTTCTTCTCCTCTCCTCTCCTCTCTTCTCCTCTCCTCTCCTCTCTTCTTCTCGTCTGCTCTCCTCTCCTCTCCTATCCCCTCCTTCCTCTACCATCGTACAGATTTGCTTCCTCGATGTTCCTTTATGCCCCATTTTAGGCATTAGAAATCCTCGTCTCGCCACGTAACTCTACTGTACATGAATTATTAATATTTGCTCTCTTCATTTCTCTCTCTCTCTCTCTCTCTCTCTCTCTCTCTCTCTCTCTCTCTCTCTCTCTCTCTCTCTCTCTCTCTCTCTCTCTCTCTCTCTCTCTCTCTCTCTCTCTCTCTCTCTCTCTCTTTGTGTCTCTATCCCACATTCCTTATATCCCTGTAGGGGGTTCGTGTGTGTTTTGCATCAGTCAGACGTCACACTGGAGAGAGAGAGAGAGAGAGAGAGAGAGAGAGAGAGAGAGAGAGAGAGAGAGAGAGAGAGAGAGAGAGAGAGCGCTGATTGAGAGGGAGGCAACCCAGTGCTCAGCTGCCAGCCTCTAATGAGACAGATGTGGTGTGTGTGTGTGTGTGTGTGTTGCTCAGAGTAACGTTCATGTGTGTGTGTGTGTGTGTGTGTGTGTGTGTGTGTGTGTGTGTGTGTGTGTGTGCGTGTGCGTGTGCGTGTGCGTGTGCGTGTGCGTGTGCGTGTGCGCTCGCACTCGTGCATGTGTCTGTGTGTGTGTGTGTGTGTGTGTGTGTGTGTGTGTGTGTGTGTGTGTGTGTGTGTGTGTGTGTGTGTGCGCGTGCGTGCGTGTGTGTGTTTGGCTTGTTTACCCTGGAGCAACTCTCAAGTGTGTTTGTGTGTATCTGTGTGTACACAGTGTATGCATGTGTGCCTGCCTAGTAGCCTCCTCAAAAAGCTATATGACCCTAGAAGCCCTAGCAGGAGGAGGAGGAAGAGGAGCAAGATGAGAATGAGGAGGAAGAGGAGGAAGAGGAGGAGAAGGAGGAGAAGGAGCAGGGCAAGGAGGAAGAGGAGGAGGAGGAGGTGGAGAAGGAGGAAGAGGAGAAGGATGAGGAGGAAGAGGAGGATGACGAGGATGTGTGTGTGTGTGTGTGTGTGTGTGTGTGTGTGTGTGTGTGTGTGTGTGTGTGTGTGTGTGTGTGTGTGTGTGTGTGTGTGTGTGTGTGTGTGTGTGTGTGTGTGTGTGTGTGTGTGTGTGTGTGTGTGTGTGTGTGTGTGTGTGTGTGTGGAAGTGGCTATTTTTAACGGCCGGAGCAGATCAGCCCTGTCAGGTTGTGATTCATCTGTAATTTGACTCATTAGCCAACATTGATCAGGCTGCTCCCATCTAGCCTAAAGCAGTGTCGTCCGCCACGCTGCTCTGCAGATGGTGTTGACTTAAAGTAGGGGCCACGCCGGGCAAGCTGAGTGTGGGAATGGGATGGACGCATGCGGGTGTTGCAGAGAACGTTACGATCTGAGAGGAGAGAGGCTGTACATGTCCATTTGTTTTCTTCTTAAATATGTTTTTGCCGCTTATTTGGGCCTTTATTATGACAGGACAGTGTGAGAGGAGACAGGAAATGAGCAGGAGAGAGATATGGGGTAGGGCTGGGAAATTATCCTGGCCGGACTCGAACCGGGGTCCCCATGGGCATGCAAGCCCAAATGTTACCTTTCACGTTTACATGCTACTATGAGGTGTGAGGAGGTGACAATGTAACCTATTTTTTTTCCTGAGCTATTTTGTGAACCAAACCAGTCATTTCTTCATCACAGTGACAGAGAGAGAGACAGAGAGAGAGAAAGAGAGAGATAGAGGGAGACATAGATAGATAGAGAGAGAAATGTTGGAAGAGAGGGAGGAAGAGAGGGTGCAAAACCGAATTTGAAGGGAGAAGTAGGACAGAAGTAATCACAGCAGGTGGTATTTGTGGACGATCTGGAGTTGGCCTGTGTGTGTGTGTGTGTGTGTGTGTGTGTGTGTGCGTGTGCGTGTGCGTGTGCGTGTGCGTGCGTGCGTGCGTGCGTGCGTGCGTGCGTGCGTGCGTGCGTGCGTGCGTGTGTGCGTGTGCGTGTGCGTGTGCGTGTGCGTGTGCGTGTGTGTGTGTGTGGCAGAAGGCTGTGACTGAGATGAGTGCTGGGGCCCTGGCATCCACTCAGCCCCTGGCCGCCTCCACTCCTCCACTCCTTCAGTCCTCCACTCCTCCACTTCTCCTCTCCTCCACTCCTCCACTCCTCTTCTCCACTCCTCCATTCCTCCATTCCTCTACTCATTTACTCCTCTTTCCCTCCACTTCTACACCCCTCCATCACTCCATCCCACCACACTTCCACACCTCCACTCCTTCAGTCCTCCACTCCTCCACTCCTCTTTCCCTCCACTCCTCCTCTCCTTCACTCCTCTTTCCCTCGACTCTTCCACCCCTCCATCACTTCACTCCTCCACTCCTCTTTCCCACTACTCCTCTCCTCCACCCCACCACACCTTCACTCCTCCTCTCCTCCACTCCTCCATCACTCAATCCCACCACACCTTCACTACTCAACTGCTTCATCCCTCCACTCCTCCCCTCCATCACTCCATTCCTCTTTACCTCCACTCCTCCATCACTCCATCACTTCTCTCCTCCACTCCGCCATTGCTCTACTGCTCCATTCCTCTTTCCCTCCACCCCTCCACTCCTCTATCGCTCTTCCCCTCCACTCTTCCATTCCTCCACTCCAGTTCTTCTCTCCTCCTCTCCACTCCTCCACCCTCACCCCTCTGGAGGCCAGCCCAGCGTCCAACCCAGAGATGGGCACTGCTTACTGGCCTCCCCATGAGCCTGGGCGCCTGCCTGGATAAATATAGTAGTCTGCTCTTGTGTGTGTGTGTGTGTCTGTGTGTGTGTGTGTGTGTGTGTGTGTGTGTGTGTGTGTGTGTGTGTGTGTGTGTGTGTGTGTGTGTGTGTGTGTGTGTGTGTGTGTGTGTGTGTGTGTGTGTGTGTGTGTGTGTGTCCTTCCTCTTGATCACTTTCTTTTACCTTTAATCAACAGCCATTTGGAGAAAGCAAGAGGAGAAAAGACACAGAGAAAGAGAGAGAGAGAGAGAGAGAGAGAGAGAGAGAGAGAGAGAGAGAGAGAGAGAGAGAGAGAGAGAGAGAGAGAGAGTAGAGGGGGGTAGATGGAGAGTAGAGATAAGAAGAGGACAGATAGTAGAGGAGAGGAGAGGAGAGGAGAGGAACAGATTGTAGAGGAGAGGAGAGGAGAGGAGAGAAGAGGAGAAGAGAAGAGAGGAGTGGATGGGAGAGGAGGGCAAATGAGATGGAGAGGAGAGGAGAGCAGAGGAGATGGAGAGATAGAGAGAGCAGAGGAGATGGAAAGACACGGAGCCAACCAAACCAAACGTGCCAGATCTTTTCAGGAGAGTGGAAGTGGAGCTATGGTGGCCCCACCTGCTCTGGCACGGTGTTTTGCCAAAGAGTTCTCCGCCGGGAAATATCTCACATACCCAGCCAGGTTCTGTTGCCTTTGTACTAACTGGGTCTTGGAGGCTCTCAGGGCTGGACTAGCTGTCTGGCATAGCGGGCATTTCCCGGTGGGCCCAGCACCCTCGTGGGCCCATATTTTCAGAAATGTTTTTTTATCTTAGTTATTTATTTATTTGTTTTACATTTCAGAAAATAGGGGCCCACAAGGGTGCATGTCCCAATCGGTGAGTCAGTTCTGCACCGCTAATTCTGAGGGGCCTCTTTAAGGCAAAAGTGCCCGGGCCCTATTTCTCCTTCAGTTCAGCCTCTGGAGCCATTTTGGAGATTATATCACAGCTATACAGCTATATATTGTATTTAGTACAGTAGTGTATGTCATTGCTAGTTTTAAAGTTACACAGAACTGATCAGAACTTTTTGCCGTCCTTTTTTTGCGCTGGCCTTTGTTTTCCATTGCCTTTAACTTCATGTGAAGAACTTTGTTAATTTTTTTCTTCTGTGAAAAGCGGTATGCAAATACATTTTTGCACAGTATGAAGGAAGATGTCTGAAATTGAAGATCCCCCTAATTCTGTATATGTTGAAGGTAATCCCTTGAGTTTTGTGAACTTGCGGCACCGAAAAGCAATTTTCGGTATTGGTCCAGGATTAAAGCAGAAATGTCTCTCGTTCCAATTGCAGACAGATGGCTAGCTCCTCCAAACATGTTTTAATGTTGGAATAAAAGGAAAACATGGCAAAACGTTATATGTGGAAAATTTACTAATAATTCAATGACTACACCATTCTCAAAATCCATGTTTACTGTTATGTGGATGGAAGGACATTGTATTATGTCACTTTATCCTACATGCTTAACTCCACTCAGCTTACAACATATTAACCCTTGCATATGGATTGTATGCTTGGCCTTAGGCATAAACAGTATGTTGTGTACGGTATGTGTATGGGTAGTGTGTGTGTTTTTGTCTTGGGTGGGAGGAAGTGGTTAATATGGTAGGTTTGAGAATTGAGAGAGAGAGAGAGAGAGAGAGAGAGAGAGAGAGAGAGAGAGAGAGAGAGAGAGAGAGAGAGAGAGAGAGAGAGAGAGAGAGAGAGAGAATATGCATACAGGCCGGAGTATGTGCGAGTTGGCGTGCATGTGTGTTTGTGTGTGTGCGCGCGCGTGTGTGTGTATCTGTGTGTGCTTACTTGCAGCTTCTTCTCAGCGAGGGTTTTACAGCTGTCAGTCAAGGCTTAAGCCCCCTGCCCTACCTACCTCATCAGCCTAGGGAATATTAGCCCAGCTATATAAACACTCAAGCATGCTTATTCTCCGGACCGCATTAGGTGTTGCATAGTGATGAGCAGGGCCGGATTAAGATGGCCTGGGGCCCCTAGACCACAGGTTGCTGCGGGCCCCCCAGAAGGCAATTTTTGTACCAAATTTCATAGACGGTGTCATAATTAGGAACTAGGAATGAAGGATAACATGTCTACAAAGTGTTGTGAACACGACACATGTTTTTTTTTCATGTGTCCATTCGGAATGAATGGGCTGCAGGCATGGGTCAAATAGGGAGTGGGGAGGCTGTTTGTAGACCGGCTGTGTGTTTATTCAGCTCTTTAATTTCTGCAGATTTTGACCCCCAGTCTCCTTTGGAGGAAGTCAGTTGATCTGCATGATTCAGATGTGTCTAAGTACCAGTAATCATATCAAACAAGTCAAATCACGTGCAATAAAAACTGATTGACTGATATGATTAGAGATGTATGTGAGGAATACATACATCACTGAATGGATAAAGATGTATGTATAGAATACGTCACTTTTTTACAGATCAGATTATCAAAGAACATTGACTTCTTGTATGTGTTTTAAAGTCTGGTCTGGTTTGGTGTCCTTATTACAAAATAACCATTTGACGGGCTTATTTTGCTGTTTTGTAGTGTCCTCTGTCAGACATACCAGAGACAAAACACTTTCTCATCCAACACCTTTCTGCTACCCCGCCCCCCTCTCCTCTCCGCAGGTCATATGGGTGTGCAACCAGTGTCGTAAGCAGCAGGACATCCTCACCAAGTCAGGTGAATGGCTGGGTCCCAAGCAGCTGGGCAGCGGCGGAGGCCTGGGCTCGGCGGTCAGCGACCCGGCCATGGGTGGCATCGGCGACCCGTCGGCGGGTGGCCAGAAGAAAGCACGCTCCCGCTCCCAAGCTCCCCTCGGCTCCAACAACGCTACTGCCCAGCAGCAGCCAGGGGGCGCCGTCACCTCCAGCGGTGCCCCAGCAGGGACTGGAGACATGTCTTCTTCGGGACGCTCCCGCAGCGAACCGCCTCGGGAGAGGTGAGTCTCTGAAGAGGTCTTTTATTTTGACATGGTCCTCTTGGCACTCTATTATACAGTAAGTAACAGTAAGTAAATAATTACAGTGAGTAACCGTAAGTAATCACAGTAAGTAGCAGCAAATAAATAATTAAAGTAAGCAAAATCTGTGTCCAGGAGCACGGATTTTGCCAAAATTCCGTGCTCCTGGACACGGAATTGTTTTCCGTGCTCCTGGACACGGAATTGTTTGAAGTGCTTTCTATAGGCTATTTCCACAGTCTTGTGTTTTCTCAGGATTTTCTTCATTTCAAATATTTTTTCTCAAAAAAAAACATTTCTTACTGACAGGTTAGGGTTAGGGATTGTTTTTGTTCTGGGCACAGCTAGTTTTCTTTCATTCATTATATGAGTTGATAGCCTAGCAACCAACTGGAAAAGGTATTTCTCAAAAATATGTCTTTAATGACAGGTTAAGGTTAGGGAATGTTTTGGTCAGAGCACAACTTAAATTGCTATAGCATTATTTTGTTTAGGATTAGCATTTGGTATGTATTTTCTAATGATAGAGTTAACACAGTGCTGTGGTAATAGCCTATAGAAAGCACTTTCGTGTGCCCATCACGGAAAACAATTCCGTGTCCAGGAGCACGGAAAACAATTCCGTGTCCAGGAGCACGGAATTTTGGCAAAATCCGTGCTCCTGGACACGGATTTCGTGTCCTTAACATCCGTGTCCAGGAGCACAGAATTTTTGGAGATCAGGCTGGTTGTGTACTACAATAAACTGGCAGCAGCAACAGTGTGCAGATTTTCTTTCTTTCTATAATTCCTCCTACTAATCATTAGCCAGGCCGCGGCCTTCTAGTGACGCAACACCTTCATCGTTGCATCTAGTCAGGCCAGGAGCCAAACTAATATAGTTTCTGAGCTGCCGAAAAATCAGGAACTCTTTTGTCGGGAAGCAAACAACCAGTAGCACACCAAGGGAGGCGGGTCAACCCATGCCGTTTGGGAAATGTTCGTTGTTACGCTCTTAGGGACTGTTCGTTATTTATTTTCGGGGTCACCGGAAGAAAATAGGGGAGGGTCACGTCATTTTTTTCATTGCTGAGGGGAGGGTCATCAATTTCTTTTAAGCTGGCTAGGGGAGGGTCATCCAAAAATGTTTGGCACATTTATTAGAAAAAAGCATTCCTACCTTGTTTGTATGCTTTGATGTAACATAGCCTCAGAAACGCTTCTCCATTTAGCTAAAATTGATCACAGATTCATACCCCGTTGTGTTCTGTTGTGTCGAAGAGCTATCATAAGTTATCATAAGCTAAATCAAATTATAAATGTATGAAATGCCCCCGCGTTCGTGAAGTAGACTACTATAGTTTTCAAGAGGGCGCCTACAATAACATCCAGTAAGCTAGCAGCAGCGTTGGTCAATCAACGTTTGTCAAAAAAATAAAAAATAAGGTAGAATAGGGCTATTTACTACTTAGGGGAGGGTCATGCATTTTTTTGACGGCGTCGCGGGGAGGGTCATCAAAGTTTTGAAGCTCGTTAGGGGAGGGTCATGCAAAATTTGACGATCAAAGGTGGACATCTTCCGGCGACCCCAAAAATAAATAACGAACAGTCCCTTAGTCAGACCAAGTCTCGAAGAGATTCGAAAGTCGATGATTATCAGGCTAACTAATCATCTCTGTTCCACCGCAGGAAAATCAGGCCGCTATCAGCAGGGGAGCAGGACGACAAGACTGGTGGTCGCGGGGAGCGGAGGAGGGGGAACCTGGCCAAGATCCACTCGCAGGGCTCGGAGGAGCGGGCGCCCGGGGAGCGGCGGGAGAGCAGGCGGCTGTCCAGGGGACGCTCGGCGGAGTACGAGGGCACGGGGGAGGGTGGGGGTCAAGGTCAGGGGCAGGGACAGCGGAGGACAGAGAGGCCTAATAGGCCACTGAGCGGGGACTACCATGGTGACCGTGGTGGTGGTGGTGGTGTCCCCCTCCGTCACCCCGGCCAACAAAGGGGTCCGGGCGGCCCCGAGCAGGCAGGGCCCGTGGGGGGCGGTGGCGGGCGGCCGTGGTCGGCGGAGTTTGTAGGACCGGGCCCTCTGCCGCACCCGCAACATCCATTTCAGCCACAGCAGCAGCAGCCGCTGCAGCAAATGTTCGGCATGGTGGGGGACAGGACCGTGGGGGGTACCGGGGTGCAGGCCCCCAAACAGAACCAAACCCAGGGGCCTCCGCAGCATCATCCAGGGGCCCAGCCTCCGCCACTGGGGCTCCACGCGGGGCCCCTGGCTGCCCCTACTGCCGGCCTGGTCCTCCAAGGAGGCCCCGGTTCCGTTCCAGGTCACCCCCCCGCCGCGGGTCTGGGCCTGGGACCCCCATCATCTGCGCTGGCGCCGGCGCCCGGAGCCGGGCCGGACCTCAGGGAGCCCTCGGAGTGGGGCAGAAAGCTGCAGCCCAGCCACCTGGAACACGGTTCAGGCACGCCGGGCTCAGCTTCGGGTTCGGGTTCGGGGCCGATGGGGGGTCAGGGGGTCCCCTCGTCGCTGCTGCGCCGCAACAAGCGCCCCAAGGCCGAGAGCATGCTGCGCAACGACTCGCTCAGCTCCGACCAATCGGAGTCCCTGCGGCCGCCCCCGCCCCGCCCCTACAAGGGCAAGCGGGGCGGCAGCAACAAGCGGCAGATGTCAGTCAGCAGCTCGGAGGAGGACGGCGGCTCCACGCCCGAGTACAGCAGCTGCGAAGACGTGGACATCGAGAGCGTCAGCGAACGAGGAGAGCGAGGTGAGGGAGTGGTGTTTTGTGCATGCACAATTTTAGCTCATATTTTCAATATAAATAAATATAAATATAAATAAATAAATATATATTGTGAGTTTTATATCCCTGGGTTTGGGAGTTGATATTGGAACGGGAAGGTTGTATTGGAATCTGAAGGTTGGTATTGGAATCGAATGGGAAGGTTGGTTGCTTACCTAAGGAAAGAACGTAAGGCATTCTGTGCAACCCCCTTAAGTAAATCCCTTAGCTAAGGGAAAATGAGCCACACTTAAGGGAGAAAATGTAAGGTGTTTTGTGCAACCGGCCCCTGGTCTATACCCAAAAATGCCCAGGCTGTTTTTCAGTCCCAGTTCAGCCCTGGAGAGAGTGGTGGGGGGGGCATTAACATGACGCAACTCAACTTACATTATGGGTCGGTCACATTACTACTGTATTGCCTGATGTTGTGTTAACGGGTCGGTCACATTATTGCTGTATGGCCTGTTGTTGTGTTGCATTAAGGCGTGTTGTCATCACATTATTGCTGTATTGCTTGTTGTTGCGTTGCATTAAGACGTGCTGTCGGTCACATTATTGCTGTTCAGCCTGCTGTTATGTTGCATTAAGACATGTTGTCCTTTGCCAAGACATCAAGGTTGGTGGACAAGGTTGACATGAGACGTGATGTTTATGATGCAGTTTATTAGTTTTGCCAGTACTAATAAGGACATGTACATTGTGCCTTCCCGGCATGAGACACACATACACACACGCACACACACACATACGCGAGGACAAATGAACGCACACACNCACACACATGCACGCATGCACGCACTCACACACACACACACACACACACACACACACACACACACACACACACACACACACACACACACACACACACACACACACACACACACACACACACACACACACACACGCACACACGCACACACATTCAGTTGCATAACAATAGCTCTCAACTGCTGACCGCCGCTAAGAGTGTGCCACCCAAACAGAAGAGAGGGAGGGAGGGAGAGGGAGAGGAGAGAGAGAGGGATTGAGAGAGAGAGAGAGAGAAAGAGAGAGAGAGAGATCGAGAGAGAGAGATCGAGAGAGAGAGAGCGAGAGAAAGAGAGAGAGAGAGAGAGAGAGAGAAGGAGGAAGGGAGAGAGAGAGAGAGGAGGGAGAGGGATAGAGGGAGGGAGGGGGTAGCTAATGGAGAGGAGTCTTGGGCTTTTAGCGTTTGTAAACCATTTTATCTCCGGGTATGTGGGCACTGCAGCCCTCATCCTCTCTCTCTCTCTCCTCCCAGTGCCACCCTGGCTGCTGTGCTGCTGTTAGTGTGGGGCTGCTTTGTAGACTTACTGTGTGGACAGAGAGCCAACATTGAAAGACCTAAAATGCTGCAGATTCCTGCCTGGAAAGCACAGGTCAGGGGTGATGAATGTGGCAAATGATTCAACCTTAAGCGTTTGATCAGGGAGAGCGACCAACCAACAGCTTGTGTTTAAAAAAAATCAAACATTCCATTGGCTGCCACCTGCTGGTGCCGGGCTCATTACATATTTTTAGCGAAAGTTCAACTTCACTTTTAACGATTTTGACGCCCTCGGCACTAGAAACGCTTTTGCAGCTTTTGATGCTTCTGCCGCTTGCTCTTCCATACACAGTCCATTACTTCTGCCGCTTTCCATGCCTTCAATGCTGGCTGTCTGTCCGTACAGTTACATACACAACACATTCAAACATGCAATGTAGACTTGGTGGTGCCCACTATGTCTCACTCTGGTGTCTTATTGTTCCTGCGGAGTACTGCCCTGTATGTAGACACCAGGGGTGGAAAAGTAACTAAATACTTTTACTCAATATTGTACTTGAGTAGCTTTTGAGAATACTTTGTACTTTTTAAGTATTTTTTTAAATTAATACTTTTACTTGTAATTGAGCATATTTTGACCCAAGAACTTTACTTAATTACATTGGGACCTGGCCTGAGTACTGAGTAAAAAAAATGACAGAGAAACAAAATGCCATGCACAATAATGCCACAATCCGCCGTAAATGAAAGATTGTGCAGGATGGCACACAGCATTTCCACTATTTTACTATCTTGTATCAATGTATTGGATGATGGCTGGTGCCAAGCAAGAGATAGAGGTTATGGAGGACGATATTCAAGAAAAATAAACATGACATTCTCAAGAGGAAAGCTAATTAAAAGTAACTAAGTACTTTTACTCAAATTACATTTTAAGTGAAGTACGTTTTACTTTTACTTGAGTGGATTTTTAGATAGGTACTTTTACTTGTACTTGAGTAGAATTTAGGCAAAGTAAAGATACTTTTACTTGAGTACACATTTTCTGTACTCTTTCCACCTCTGGTAGACACGCACAGACATAAAAGGCATGGCCATGGACTTACATTCATATACACAGATGCACATTGTACGGTATGCACAGGTATGCACAGACCCCGAGAGATACATAGTTGTACATGCATACACAAAGATGAAGGTGAGGGATGAGGGAAGGAGGGAGAGAGAGAGAGAGAGAGAGAGAGAGAGAGAGAGAGAGAGAGAGAGAGAGAGAGAGAGAGAGAGAGAGGAGAGAGAGAGAGAGAGAGAGAGAGAGAGAGAGAGAGAGAGAGAGAGAGAGAGAGAGAGAGAGAGAGAGAGAGAGAGAGAGAGAGAGCTTGTTCAGATAGACCTTGGGCACGCACTCACATACATTCAGTAGTTGTATGTACATGTATCTGTACTCAGTGTCATATATGAACAATGGCACAGAGAGAGTGGGCACTCAGGGAGAGACATTGCATACTGAATATAGAGGCACCACACACACACTCACAGGCACACGCACACACACACATACACACACACGCACACACACACACACACACACACACACACACACACACACACACACACACACACACACACACGCACGCACACACGCACACACACACACACGCACACGCGCACACGCACGCACACACACGCACACACACACACACACACAGAGTACACAGGACACACACACACACAGGACACACACACACACACACACATACGCACACACACACACACACACACACACACACACACACACACACACACACACACACACACACACATACACACACACACACACACACACACACACACACACGCACACGCACACACACACACACACACACACACACACACACACACACACACACACACACACACAGGACACACAGTACTCAGAGGTGTAAATTCTCAAAATGTAAACACCAGTGTAATCAGGCAGGGAGTCCAGCCCTAAGACTAGCAGTGCAGAGCGGAGGACCTAAGACAGAGGTAGGCTGTGTTATTTACTCCACTTAATACATCTAGAGTTATTTATATCTTCTCACTCTGAAGCAGTCTAATAATTTCAGTATTATTTTACAATAATGTGTAGACAATTCTACACTAGTGTAACCTTGGTGATGCTCTTGTCTTGATTGATACATTTCCTGTCTGGAAAATCAGAGAGAGAGAGACGAGGAGAAATTGTTAAGTGTTGCCGTGTTACGTTGCTGTTCTGTTTGCTCTATGCATGGTCTTGTGCTTGGAAGAGATCTCTGGCCTCTCTCTTTTGTCAGTTCTCTATCTGGTCCATTCGTTGTAATCAGAATCAGGCCCCACAATTAGTTCTATTGGTCAAGCAAAGTTGACTCATGGGATGTTACTCATTGACATGGGATGTTACTCATGTGATGCTACTGTAGCTCTTCCTTATCATATACCAGAGCTCTAGTAGTCCTAGCATACAAATGATAGAATTTACCTTGCAGAACACTAAAACATAACATTTTCAGACTTTTAAATGTATATTTGCGATATTTGTATCTGCAGTACACCACATTTATCAGTTTTTCCAAATTAACTTGATTTGACTGTGTGTATTATAATTGATGGTTTCTGTGATGCTGTGTTCTACTGTAAAACTATGTTTGTTCAAATATGGACGGCCGTAAGCCCTTTTTGATATGCATGTTTCCGAATTTGAAATTTTCTTCATAACTTTGGTTTCATTCTTCAAGCATTGCCATGTGCCTTTTTTTCCTCATTGCTTTCCTAATCATGTATGCTGTTTTTTATTGTATGTGTGCGATGACATTTCTGTTATATTGTTTTTTTTTTATCTGTTCTTCACATCCTCAATCCTGATCAGAATCAGAATCCAAATTAGTTAGTCAAATTCAAAGTTAAGATATGGTTTTATGGATATAGCATAGCATTAACATGATTCACTGTATTAAAACAACACAAATACTAACTCAGCTGTTAAGATATAGGTAGACATATTTTACAGTACACAATGTAATGCATGTTATGCAATTTTAGTACCACTGCTCTGATAGCACTAAGTCATGTGCTGTTTGATTACATAATATATCATTTGATTGCATAATACACACAACATGAATAGAAAAGGCCAAGACCAAGCCAAGAAGCCAAAGGGGTCTTGATGTCATGACATTTCAACATTCATTATTCATATTTTATTGTCTCCACCAAAGATGTGTTTTCATCATAGTCTGTTCATTTATTTGTTCGCTTGCAAAATAATTTGCCATTGTGGTAACTTAGTGGTCGGTATGCATAATGCCCTAATGACTTAGTGGAGGGCTGCGAGAGATTTCACAGGTTTTTTTAAGTCTCTCTGACCTGAAAATATTTCCAAGAAAACACCGTTCCTTAGGTACCATAGACACGATTAAAATAAATAAATAAACCTAATATAACAACTTTTTTTGTAGGGCAGAGCACTTTTTAAAGAATTGGGTCACGTCATCAACAACGCACCACAACTCCACTTTCCGCTTTCGATGCTGCTGAGATATTTTCAGATAGGGGCCTTTTAAATGTCACCCTAAACTACAGTATATACCTGGCCACTGTGCATTCACAGCAGCACGTTCCCCTCGTCCTCGCCTCATTCATCAATGTCAGCAACAGCTGTAGAGAGCGCTGAGGCCGCCTAATCACCGGCTCCGGGGGAATTAGAGGGGTGAGGGTTCCTCGCCGTTTGTCAAACCTCACTTTAGAAAACAGCGTCTCTCGCGCGCCGGCCGGGCAGCCGGGCAACCGAACGACCGACCGACCGATGTCAGCTCCTCTTGTGTGTTTGAGCTTTGGGCTCGGCTACGTCCCTTTTGCCAACCTGGCCGTCAAAAACATTCTCGCACACTGTTTGAGAATGAGAGAGAGAGAGAGAGAGAGAGAGAGAGAGAGAGAGTAAGAGAGAGAGAGAGAGAGAGAGAGAGAGAGAGAGAGAGAGAGAGAGAGAGTAAGAGAGAGAGAGAGAGAGAGTAAGAGAGAGGGAGAGAGAGGGAGAGTAAGAGAGAGAGAGAGAGAGAGAGAGAGAGAGAGAGAGAGAGAGAGAGAGAGAGCGCACAAGCACTGCAGACAGACAGACATGCATGTGGACGTGAGCCCATTATTGGACAGGTGGCTTCAAGAGGAAGTCAATACAAATCTACTGTGTTGTGACGAGTGGTGGTGTAGGCCACAACTGTGGTGAAGCGTTGAGAAGGAGGAGGACTTGGAAAGTTGGATGCTGTTAGGATGAGAATCATACCTGCTGAGTTTAGGATCTTTGAGTACCGTGAAAAGCGCTATAGGTATAAAACTGACGTATTATTATTCATGGTGGGTGAGCTAATTGTAGAACAGCGACATATTCCAAAAAGGTATGTTTAGAAAAGCTTTGTCAATCCAATGTGTCTCGTAAACCATGTAATAGAAGAGACTTAGAGTTTAATCGCTCAATGGAAACAGTGTCACAGGTCACTTATGTTTGTGGATTTATCACTTGTTCTGAATTACGTAACATATCTAGTAGGGCTGTAATAATATTGTTTCGCACAGAGAAATCGCAATACGCAGACTCATGATACACATTGCAAGGAGCGGAGGCAGTATCGTGATTACCTTTCAGTAC
>NC_085880.1:40828498-40835998 GCF_034702125.1 Engraulis encrasicolus | reverse complement strand
CCCTGTCTCTCTGCTCTCTCTCTGCTCTCCCTCTCTGCTCTCTCTCTTCTCTCTCTCTCTCTCTCTCTCTCTCTCTCTCTCTCTCTCTCTTTCTCTCTCTCTCTCTCTCTCTCTCTCTTGTTCTCCACCCTCTCTGATGGGATTAAATCTCAGAAGCCTCGCTCTCCTCAGCATCCGGTGACATGGCAGCCGTCCAAGGAGGGTGATCATTTGATTGGCCGCATCACTCTGACCAAGAGGACCACCATGCCCAAAGAGGCCGGCGCGCTGCTGGGGTTAAAGGTCGGACAGCCTTCCTCTTGCTGACACTCCAATTACATCCCCTTTTACACACACACACACACAGACCTGGGCCAATCACGTGCCCCGACACTGGGAGGCCAGCCAAACAGATAGACAGACAGACAGACGGACAGCCCGTTACAGAGCTGTTACATCAGTGGTTCCCAAACTTTTTCAGCAGGAACCCTCTTTTAGACATAATATTTTCATGACCGTACACAGCTTCTCTTCCCCCCCCCCCATCATTCCAAACATCAGACATTTATTTATTTCATATTATTATTATTGTGAAATGTAAAATTTAAGTTGTGGTTTTACCATAGACATATGCACTTACTGTACATGGGCATGGGTTTCAACTGTCTTTTCTACACAACCCCCACACAGTTCCTCAGTACCACAGCACCATGACCCCCAGTTTGGTAACCGCTGTGTAACACTGAGATGTACTGTAACTATACTGTAATTGAGGCTTACCGGTACATGCATTTACTGTAAATGAGAAGCCTTTTCCTTATCCTGTTACTATAATAGCATGTTTTTACATTCATGCACTATTGTTGAGGTGGTTAATGTGCTATTAGCTTTGCCGATTTGCTGTTTTATTTAATATGTGGTATATGTTCTGTGTTCATACTATAAGCAGCTGCATGTTTATATTTGTGTTCATTTGGATATCTATGGTGTGTGCGTGTGTGTGTGTGTGTGCGTGTGTGTGTGTGTGTGTTTGTGTGCGTGCGTGCGTGCGTGCGTGCGTGCGTGCGTGCGTGCGTGTGTGTGTGTGTGTTTGTGTGTGTGTGTGTGTGTGCATGCGTGCGTGCGTGCGTGCATGCGTGCATGCGTGCGTGTGTGTACAGGTGGTGGGAGGCAAGATCACGGAGACAGGGCGGCTCGGGGCTTTTATCACCAAAGTAAAGAAGGGGAGCCTGGCTGACGTGGTGGGCCATCTACGCGCAGGTGAGTCACACCACTTCCACTACTACACGTATAATGCCCCGTGTACACCAGGCGCTACCTTTACAACTCAGGTAGCTGGGGGTGGTTGAAGAAGTTTCGCCATGAATTTGATTTATTCGCTCTGGACGCGGCATTGACATGTTTCATTCAGCTAATCACATAACGACTCTGTTGGTTGGTTGGTTCCAATTGGTTTTCGCCAAACCGCGTCATAGTGATTCGCGATCGCTTCACGATTAGCTTGAGTTTAATCGTCAAAATTCGCTCTGGTCGCTCAGTTCGCTTCGCTCCTGGCAAATTCGCTCTGGTAGCTTTATTCGCCTTCCCTCCATAGAGAAATGATGACTTCAGCCGCTCAGGTCGTGTAGTTCACGCTTGGTGTACACAGGGCTTAATACACGTGTCGTGGGGCTCTTCAATACTGAGGCATCAGTACTGATATTTCATGTGTAACAAACGATTACCGTAGTTTATCAAGTTGCTGACACTGCATCTGACAGTTGCTCCTTGCTATGCAGTAGCCCAACGGCTTTGTGAAGGCTATTTTTTACAAACCAAAAGTAACATTTGATTATACAGTACACATGTCTATTCTCTTAATTATGTAAAAAAAGAATAAAAACAAAAAAGTCCACCTCTCTGAGACAGTGAATAGGTGGTTGCCTGACTAAATGTCTCCTGTAAGACACTGCAAGCCGATCAGATTTCAGGATACAGTACATTCAACAATAAATCATGAACACATTTAGCTTATGTTCATGATATCGTTATATGCTATTGCTCAACATGAACAGCTCAGCTCAGCTCAATAACATATAGCTTAATGTTTATTTAATGTGTTTATAATAAATGCCAGCCATACGCTCATGGTAATGGGAATGCTTGTTAGTTATCTGTCTTGTAATCCTTTTATGGTGACAGCATTCAAAGTATACACAAGTTGGCAAGTAACACTGGATTTTGGATGGCTGCATCCAGCTCCGTCTTCTTTTGGCATGGCTTTCTTAAATGCCTTGACTGCTGTAGAGAGATACGCTTCCTCAGATGATCTGTCTTTGGAAATTTGTCTTTGCGTCAGGAATAGGAAATAAAAATGTATTTTATACATGTCGTGATATGTATTGTATGTATGTATGTATGTATGTATGTATGTATGTATGTATGTATGTATGTATGTATGTATGTATGTATGTATGTATGTATGTATGTATGTATGTATGTATGTATGTATGTATGTATGTATGTATGTAGTGCGTGCGTGCGTGCATGCTTGTGTCTGTCTGTCTGTCTGTCTGCCTGTCTACCTGTCTGTCTGTCTGTCTGTCTGTCTGTCTGTCTGTCTGTCTGTCTGTCTGTCTGTCTGTCTGCCTGTCTATCTGTAAGACTGGCAGGTGTGAGTCAGTAGCCTGAGTGGTCTGCTTGGTATGTGCTGTATGCAGTATATTAAAAGGATCCTGTGTGCTGTGTGTGCTCTCCCTAGGTGATGAGGTGCTTCAGTGGAATGGAAAAGCGTTGCCCGGAGCAACTAACAAAGAAGTTTACAATATCATCTTGAACTCACAGTCCGATCCTCAAGTGGAGCTGATTGTGTCCAGGCCCATCGGGTAAGTGAACTGAGGGGGCTGTTCTCCTCACAGCTCTCCCACTTATGCAATCTGCGGTACTACACTCAAGTCGAGACCTCAGTGATCAATAGGGTCCATACGACTAGCACTGCAGATCAGCCTCAGAGGCGGACTTTCCATTGGGCAAACCTAGGCAATTGCCTAGGGCCCTGACCAAATTTGTCCTCCATCGCGGCTCTAACTGTCACACCAGTCGTGTTACACACAATAAAAATAGGATTGATCTGAATTTATCACTTATTTAAAGTAATTGACGATGTATGTACGACAAAACATTAAAATAGCACCAAAACACTGATTTTTATTATATATAAGGATTTCTATATAAGGATTTTTGAGGGACCCATGTTTATATGTTGCCTAGGGCCCCAAAATGGCTAGATCCGCCCCTGATCAGCCGGTCTGCTGACTTAGATTCACAAGATGTCAGATATACAGTATACAGTAAGACTTGAGCTTGCATGAAATTAATGTTTCATGAAATAATTTTGAATTTGACCGTTTGTCCATACATTTGACTATAACAATGTCCTCTAATACTAGAAGGACTGGCAAAATATTCCCTGAGAGGACTTTGTGTAGTTGTTGTTATTATTTTAAGGATATGTAACTGAATAAACTGATACAGGATAGAGGAATCGAACACAAAGCCTTCATTGTTGTTATACGGTCAGTGACATTTCAGCAGTAGCACACGTCAGGGTGGCGCAACGACACCCATTGCCAATATTTTATGGATTTGTTGTTTGTTTGTTTGTTTTTAGTGGACTTTCTAAGATGCTAATTAATTCCAGCATATCAACAACCAATTACTAATTTATTTATTGGCATTAGTTGCTGTTACACCACCTGATGTCTGAGCCACCCCAAAAAATGTCTTTGACCCCATACACCGTACAATGAGATGAGACAATGAGTATGATGACACCTGTTGTAAATTATAAATGTCCGCAACACTGTTAATGCTCACAGTTAATTAATGGCACCAGGTTGCACTTGAAGAAGGACTGAGGTCCGAAACATTGTGCCATTAAATAACTGGGAGCATTAACAGGGTTGCAGACATCTATCATTTACTTCAGTTATTTTGTTTTGTCCATCACCTGTGCCACTGATGTGCGCACATTTTTCTGCTTTCTATGATGACACTTGTGGCATGCCTTTGTGTCTATGAGGTTTTTGTGACATACAGTATGATGAACAAAAATGTATGTGTTGGTTTCTCCCCATTCAAAACCTTACGAAGGGTGCATAAAAGGCTTTAGTAAGTAGTGTTACTTCCCTGCTAGAGGAAAACCCCGCCCCCCTCATTGCCTCCCCTTCAGCCTCCCCCTCCCCCTCCCCCCCAAGCCTGCTCCACTCCCTTTACAGTCCCGCCTCACATGTCTCCGCCCGTAGGTCCCTTACGCTGTCAATCACCCCCAACAGCCAATCAGCATCTGAGATGCAATGTGATTGACAGCTGAGCACAACAAGAACTGTGTCCAGGGGTCGGGCATTATCCCACCCACTCCCACGACTTAGACTCAATGGCGTTGTGGCCTTCAACTCAATGAAGTTTTTGCCTTCAAAATATTTTGCCAAATCGTTTTTTAGTGAGTAAAAACAGATTTTTTTTGTTGAAATATGTACCTACGGCGGAAACATGTAACTGTAAAGATTCATTTAAAAAAAAGAGGAATGATGATGCCTGGTGTGATAGAAACTACAGTAGTGGATTGCAGATTACAGTATACTGATGTCATGAAAACAAATAATATAATGCTAATCCCATTCACCACTTCTCCTGACTTCAAACCCACTGTATGGCACAGTATACATATCCTGTATAACTGTGGGTGGGTGGGGAGGGGAGGTGTGTGTGTGTGTGTGCGTGCGTGTGTGTGTGTCTGTGCGTGCGTGTGTGTGTGTCTTTGCGTGCGTGCCTGTGTGCGAGCAAGTGTGTGCGGCAAATGTGTGTGCTTTTATATGGTGAATTCAGGTAAATTGTGCCACTTTTTTTGGATTGGCCCAAAGTGGCCCAATTTATCTGAATTCACCTACTTTTATATAGCATTACTCACTTGAGTACATGAACGGCAACATATACAACTCACTTTCTTTCCTCTGTGTTTTCAGTGACATACCAAGAATCCCAGAAACATCCCATCCTCCATTAGAATCTAGTAAGCACCATATCTGGGGCTCCTCTGCTTGGAGCCTCACCTCCGTCTCCTTCCCAATAGCACCTGACACACCACACACAGAAAATACATGTCTAGAGAGGTGTACAGTCCACTGTAAACCATTGCTGCCAGTTAAATGTAAAAAAGTTGAAGTTACCCTGCTGCCTTAAGTTTGTAAGTTAACTCAACTTGAGAAAGCCTCGAGATGAGTTAAGTGGAGTTAACTTTCAAACGTAATGCAATGTTTTACAGTGTACACCTTTCCAGTCAATATCTATGTATCGGTTTCCATCCCTTAATATACTGAATGAGTTGTTTTTCCCCTCACTTTGCTTAGTATTGTCAGTGGTTTGGCATGCATGTTATCAGAGAGCTAGCATTCATTTTTGAGAAATATATTTCACGGTCCGGTTTAATTAAAATACTCTAACAGTTAATTTATGTTTATATAATGTGTAAGGGTATTGTGTAGTATTCAGTATAAAGCCCTTCTAGGGACGAGCATTGGAAACTAGCTTTTTGCTATAAATGCTACGATGCTTGCTGTTTGGCTGTAATTCAACCAACATACTTTGAATCTGTCCCTAACAATTACACTTAACTAAACTAAACTAAGCAGTAGCCTGATTACAAACATTGCACAGATCAAATTTTCAGGTTTTCAGATCAGTCTTTGTTAACAGCAGAGGTGTCAGTCCTGGATTCAGAGAGCAATAACCATCTAGATGGCATGCTGTTTGCACATACCCGGGCATTTTCAAAAACAAAGACCTTTCCCTTCATTTGTAAATTTTCCTTCTGAAAACCATTTGATTGGCCGCCGCTGGCTCCTCAGTTGCATAACATTAAAATTGGTGAAATATTTTCGCCTCTCTTCACTCCTGTTCGTTTGCCTTCGCCTCCCTCATAGGAATAAATGGCGAAGTTCGCGTCGCTTGACCAAATTCGTGTGTATGTGTCCCTGGAGTTACTTCTCTGGATCCTAGATGCGAATGACACAGCTACTGCTTTGCTGACTGCTGTTCTTTCACACACTCCAGCAGGTTCAAGTTCCTTCGAGTCCCAAAACGTGGACCGGCCAGCCATCTCCATCTTATCGCCATCCAGCCCCGGAGGTGGACGGGACGCCCCCCAGACCCTGCCGGGACAACTCTCAGTATGTCTTTTTTTTGTTAAAGATATTTTTGGGGGGCGTTTAGACGTAATTCATTGACAGGACAGTTTGAGACAGAGACAGGAAATGTTTTGGCGAGAGAGATGGGGAAGGGTCGGCAAAGGACCCGGGCAGGAATCGAACCTGGGTCGGCCGTGTAGTAGACAAGTGCCCTACCATTAAGCCACATTAGGGACAACTCTCAGTACGTCTTGTCACGTCTCATCCACCTTAACCCCCTTTGCTTTGCGCAGAGCCTATGTTATAACCTTACTGTCACCAAAATTGTAATTGCTATGTCTTAATGTGTAACTTAAGAGTCTCTGTAATGTTGTTATGGTTTCAGTAAATAGTAAATAGGCCTGCTAGCGACCCCATCTGCACTAAGAGGCTACTAAAGAAAAAAACATGCATATTCGTCTCAAAAAAGTTGTGGGTGCAGGACTAACAAAGTCACATGAAAACTGAAAATAAAGTCTGCACACCAAGCTCGGTACATCATCCATGTTAATATCCACAGGTACAAGGGAACCGCCATTACTGACTGCTTGGGTAGCAGTTTCAAATGCTAAATCATTCAGAAGGGCTTTGGCCAGCCTAACAGGAAGTAACAGGCAGGAAATGCTATGGTTACACGGAAAACATAGAATTGGCGGCGGTTAGTGGGATACTAATATCAGAGATTCTTTAAGTATGTAGAGATATGCCAATGTAATAGGTTGCTATGGGCACCTAACATGACCAGGTTCCGGTCTGCCTAAAGGGACGTGTCATAATACTCCTAGCATTGAATAGAACAGTCCTTAGGTCTGCCTAGGTCTGCCTAAAGGGGGATTTCCCCCACTCCCCCTTGCAATAATAGAACCCGGAAACAATGGGCCAATGGAACCTCTCTCTCTCTACTCTCTCTGCTAATATGGTGGATAGACTAGTAAGCTAGACAAATGTTTTCATCCAGTAGTGTTGTACTACAATCTAGTGTTTTCACAAGTATACTTAGTCTGCATTGTGCAATATCTTATCATCTCTCTTGCTCTCTTGGTTCATAAATTCACTGGAGTTGATGCATTGCATATCAGCTTTATTTCCATTGATGGACATCAAATCCAAGCATCTGCATTGTAGGGGTATAAATAATAATCAATATGTAACATTCTTACGGGCGACGATCGAATGGAATGGAATGATATTGTGAGGCATTCTTAACTGCCGAAAAAAAATCGAATCGCTGCCTTAATAAATCGACATTGAATCGTATCGTCATGGAAGCTATGATTTACACCCCTGCTGAATTGTTAACAATGGCCAAACAATGCCA